>NC_090869.1:45053355-45070855 GCF_036669935.1 Montipora foliosa
GTCCCCATGCAAAGCAAACATATGTCACCATTTTTACCGATAAATTCACTTTTTCTGTGTCGTGCTAGCCATGTAAACTTGGCAGAACTAGCAGTAATTTTGTCCAGGACCGTGATGTGACAGAGGCATGGGTCTATTCTCGATTTTAAGTCGCAAACTGCTTTGCATCCCTCATTTCAAAGAAATTTTACATTGCAAAGCAGTTGGTGACTTAAAATCGAGAATAGACCCATGCCTCTCACATCACGGTCGTGGGTCCAGACTACTGCAACTTTTGATAACTTTGCTCGTCTTGGCCAACAGATGAAAGCAAAATTTTGTGGTAAGAATGGTAAAACATGTTTGTTTTTGCTGGGGGGATTAATATTGTAGACGAAAAATTTTGAGTTTAGGTGCACTTTAAGGTCCGGGGAAATGGCTTCAACAGTTGCGTCAACATCGGCTCGATTTTGTTGAACAGGGATGTTGACCGTTTGCCCCCCTGTTGAATCAAAGTTGAATTGATGTCGAATGAGTTTAAAAGTGTTTTAACTTTGCTTCAACAACCATTCGACATTCTTTTGTTATTGCGAATGCTGAATGAAGGTGAAGCCGTCTGCCCCCACTCTGTCAACTTGGTTAGGTATGCCTCTGCGCACCATGTCCGTATCCATAGTAACAACCGGGACTACAGCCTGGGACTAAATACCAGGCTTTTCGTGAAGCTTTGAATCAAATGTTGCTGATGTGTTGAAAACGTTTGCCCACCCTAGCAGTCAACATCGTTTATCATCGTTCCACAAAATCGAACCGATGTTGAAGCAAATGTTGAAGCTGTTTGCCTGGACGTTTTTATCTGAAAAGGCTATTTCCAGGACATAATGTTGGCACCAAAAAAATGTCTAGTGATAGCTCGGCCAGATGTAAAAGAACATAAGATTAAATAATATATATATATATATATATTTCATACCTGTTATTTTCCATGAACGCCTTAGTGCTATGAGGGATTCAAACCTACATTTTGTACCGTGAACGGCCAACCTTCCTATGCCTTTATTCAAGCGTAAAAACTAGCAACCGAATTTCTGGGGAAATTTTGCTACACTACTTTTCCGTTTCATTTTTGTCGGTTTTATTAGCACTGGAAAAAATATTGTATCATTTACTTTATCATTTTAAAATCATGTAGGTTACATTTCATGCGCAAATTTGGAACAAAGGAGAAACTTGCCTGCTATGGCGTTATATACCCGCCAAAATTCAACATTTGGGTTTCACATTTCAACATTCAAGTTCACAATTGTGCATTCGCGTTTCACAATTCTACATTTGAATTCACAATTCTACATTCAAGTTTCACTTTGCAACATTCGAGTTTTGCGTTGCGACATCATTCTCAGAAGCGCCAATGCTCATTCATCATTCAACATGCAAGTCTTAAAGTGCCTTTCACCTCAACACACATTTCCACTATATTTACTTTCCAAATCATCCCGAAAACATCATATTATTTTTTAAACCCTTTTGAATAAAATTTCACTTTTTTATTGGCTTTGAAAGACCCGAAAAGTGGACACACTTTAACAACAATAACAATACTTTATTTCACCCCATAGTTACAATAAACTAATTAACAATTAGACCCGTAGCCCACCGCCTCATGGGCTATTGACCCGTGGCCCTTAAGGGCGAAGGGTCTAATTGTTTTAGTATCACCCAACTAGTCGGACAGAAAAGGCAATAATAAAGTTAGCAAATGCAAGTTGAAAATATATTTATTTGGGAATAAAACAAAAAAAAGCGTCACGCTTTTCGTTACCCGATGACTATTACTAATAGTCCTCTAGTAGTGTAGCCAATCAAAATGCAGCATTTGCATTAGTCCACTGGTTGGGTGATACTAATAACAATTATACAATAATTAGACAATAATAACAATAGTACAGCAGATGATAGGGGTGCTGGCTGCCTGAAATAACCTAAAAGTTCAAAATTCCAGGCAGCCAGCTTTATTAAAAGAAAAGATGTTAAAATGTTCAGGTCAGGGATACAAGAACAAGCAAACATGGATACAGACAAAAATAGAGATAAATAGAGTTAAGTAAACTACCAGTATATTAGAGTGACTAAAATTCTTACATTTCAAAAGAGTATTATTATTTCAAAAGAGTATTTTTTATTTCTTATCTTAAAATTACAAAATCGATTTATAGATGTCTAGTAATCTTTGATAAGTTGCTGTTTCATTTTCTTTTTAAACAAAGACAATGGAGATGATTTTTAAATATCTTCGTCAATGGAATTCCAAACTGATGGTCCTTTGAATCTGATATTAAATATTCCGTGATTTGTTCTTGCTTTTGAGAGATGATAAGGCTGTTTTGCAGCAAGCCTAGTATTATAGTTATGGATCTGTGTTATTTTAGTGAAAAAAGACATAAAGACAGGTGGTAGTAGTTGGTTATGATATTGATACATAAAGATTGGTCAATGAAAAGTTACTGGGTCCAAAAAGACCCAGAGATTTACATTACTGTGCAAAAAGAATGGAAACGAATTTCGACGAAATTCGCTTATTGTTCTCTCGAAATTTCGGGGGAAGAAGTGTGACTTTTCGGCCGAAATTTCAAAGAAATTTCGCTGAGCCACACGAAATTTCGAACGCAGGACGAAAATTCGCAAAGCTAACAACGAAATTTCAATTGGAGTTCGTACGTACTGAAACGAAAATTCGTAAATCTAACAACGAAATTTCGGTTGGAGTTCGTACGTACTGAAACGAAAATTCAAGAACTTTAATAATCGAAATATCGCAATCCTAAAGCCGCGGCTACATGAACGATTTTTTGCTCGCGCCAGTGATGCAATTTTTTCAAATTTTGTCACGTCGCCAGCAAGCAATGAAAATCGCAAGTGGCTACACTTGGGATTTTCATTGCGCGCTGTCTAAAAAAATCACATCACTGTTGCGAGCAAAAAATCGCTCGTGTAGCCGCAGTTTAAAACGAAATTTCGTAGTGTTGGTTAGCGTTTCGCATTTTAATGAATGAATGGAATCAACAACTGTACTCTTCTCTCAACCTTGAGTGTAAACACGACAAATAACATTATCGCCATAGCCATTTTAACATACCAAACCTAACAATTCTTCTTGGTTTTCACGTCACGCAAGTATCATGCAAAGAAAAAATAAGATCGCTTACCATTCAACAAATTGAGTCAAGAAATTGAGATGTTGTAGGAAGGTAATAAATCATGAGCGTGTCAAAGTTTTAGGGCTGTGCGATAATCCAAACTCGAGTTATTTGGCAATAGACACTTCTCTTAAGCCCCGAAATTCGCGCATTTCGTCGAAGTACGTTCTCATTACTTTTTCACAATACTGTATTGGTTATTCAGAACTCGAAAACACATGGGGAATCAACATTTTCATGACATATTTCTTAGAAGCAATCCAGATGTCACGCATTGACTGAATTAGCTCCGAAAAAGGATTGTAAAAACGCTTCCTTTAACATGACTAATCTGTCCACTTAAATAATTTTATCAAACGCTATCTTCTCTACGTAAGCGACAACCACCCTCCATTGTTTTTAATTTTGGTCTCTTGCGAGAATCGGCTCACGTATATAAGCAACCTGTTCTTGTTGCGACCACTCTCACAAATTCCCGGCTTGGTCAGTTATGAGGGCTTCGACTGGCCTTTTTTGAACATTAACTTGTAAAAGGCAAATACTCGCTGCGAACTTTCAATAAGCACTCTCGAAATTTCGCTATGTCACGACGAAATTTCGCTTTGTCAAGACGAAATTTCGCTATGTCAGGACGAAATTTCACCATGTCAGGACGACATTTCGCTATCTTACAACGAAATTTCGCTCGAATATTCGCACGGCGTTGCGAATTTTCGTTTTGATTGAAATAATAGCCGTTTCGAAATTTCAACGAAGTTCGAATGAAAATTCGTTTCGCCCAAAATTTCGTTATATTTCGTCAAAAAGTTGCGAAAAGTGCCCAAAAGGGCGAAATTCGTTTGCATTCTTTTTGCACAGTACTGTAAACAAGGGACTAGAGTGCTCATCCAATCTAGAGCAAGTAATTATTCGCATTGCTTTTTTTTTAGAATTAAAATTGGCTGAAGAGTGGTCTTATAGGTATTTCCCCAGATAATTATTCCATGGGTCAAAAAAGGATATATAAGGGCATAATATAAGCTTAATAAAATATCTAGGTCAACATAATACCAGAGTTTAGAAAGGATACCAATGCTTCTGCTAATTTTGTTGACAATACCTTCAACCTGTTTCTTCCAGTTTAAGTTTGAATCAATTAGAATGCCCAGATACCTTATAAAGAATTTTCGCTTAAGTTGCTTATTATTTATAGCCAGACTGAAATTATGAGATTGTAACCTCTTTTGAGGTGGATGGAAAGTCATATTGAGTGAAATCTTATTAGCACAGAGCCATATGTGAATATTATTTAACTCAACATTTATGTTTGTTTCTAGTGTGGAAACAGTTTTGCTTTTATAAAACAAATTTGCATCATCTGCAAAAAGATGAAAATCGAAGATATCTGAACAACAGTGAAAATCATTTATATATAATAACAACAGTGGACCAAGTACTGATCCCTGCGGGATTCCACAACTTACATTGCATTTAGAGGATGTTGCATTATTAACAGTAACAAGTTGTTGTCGGTCACTGAGGTAAGATATAAAGCAGTCTTGGGCAATACCTCGAATACCATAATACTCTAATTTATTAATCAAAATCTGATGATTGGCGGTATCAAATGCTTTAGTTAAGTTGAGGAATATACCACAGGGATAGCTTTGGTCATCAATTGCTTTCTGAATTAAGTGAGCAATGAAGAGGATTGGGTTCAATACCGGGTTGACGTCACAAACTGCTTTGCATTGAGAAAGTTCTTTAAAAACAGCGATGCAGATCAATTTGTGATGTCAACCCGGTATCAAACCCATTGCCCTTCATTGCTCGGTTGTGGATCAAATTATGATCACTTTTCCCGTCTTTCAAAGCCAATAAAAAAGTGAAATTTCATTTAAAAGGTTTTAAAAGTAACACGATGTATTTGGGATGATTTCGGAGAATAAATAATGGCAAAATGTTATTTGAAGTTATAGGCACTTTAACATTTTATGTATGTTTGATCATTTTATGCGTGTTTCACTTTTTATCTTCCGACATGCATGAGTGATTTTACCTTTTGAAAGGGAAACTGCTGTATGTATGCATGGCGTTTTAGTGCATCTTTAAACAAAATATACATACATACATACATACATACTTAATTGACCGCACCCCATAGGGGCTTTTCAGGGCCAATGAAACACAACGAAACGACGGACCAGAACTACAGCTGTTAAGAATCCCAACTACCAGGAACAAATTCAACGAGTGGTCAGAGCAGGTCTTGAACCTGGGATATCCAGATCTCAAGGCAACCGCCCTAACCAATGGGCCACACTACCTCCTTTATACCCTTATGGAGCTCAAGAATGGAACGTCAATTAAATAAATAAGACAGGCGGTGAAAAATAAATATCTGAAATCTTAGAAGCGAGCAGTAATGGACTTCGACAACAACTATGGCCTGTTGAGAAATCAAAATGAGTTGTATTTCTAATATTTTACCAAGTGTGTTGTTATGTAGAACACTAAAACCAAATAGAAAATTCTCTGGTAACTTATGGGTTAAACAAAGACAGACCTTAAGTGGATCTGTGATCTCTGTTCTCTGTACAGTCTGTAAGAATTTTTTGAAAGAAAGATTGCCTCTAATAGCA
Organism: Montipora foliosa; assembly: GCF_036669935.1. Taxonomy (NCBI): domain Eukaryota; kingdom Metazoa; phylum Cnidaria; class Anthozoa; order Scleractinia; family Acroporidae; genus Montipora; species Montipora foliosa. The sequence continues at coordinate 45,059,153 of NC_090869.1, forward strand.
AATATGTTGTTTGTTTCAAATAATATTTCGCTGGAAAAGGTGGACTTTATGAATTCATCATGTTTTGTACTCTGCGAGCTTAACTGGATAGTTTTGATGGCTTTCGTGTCAAAATGAGGTTAGCATCTCTCTGTTGTGTTAACTTTATTAAATATACCATGCCTCGTGAGTTTGTATTTATTGTTACCCGTAAACTTGATTTCCACTCTCAAAATTACCTCCAGAACCTACTTTTTGCGTAGAATAAGGTTTTAGAGTGATGTTATTGTCTTCTGTGGTGATACTTGACATTTCGGGAACATTTTGGGAAAAAAATATTTATAACTGGTCACACGCGCAACTTGATCGCCCAAACTTGCCGATTATGTACAACATCCACTTGGCCTTTTGACATCCCATTGAAAAAAATTCATAAAATATTCGCAGACCAGTTGAAATTATCTGAAATTTGAAAGGGTGATTGCTAATGAATAGAGAAAAATTTCACAATAACTAAAAATTCCTGTGTTAAGCATGAGCATTCAACAAAGAGGTAAATGCGACTACATTTGTTGTGGCGTTGCTACTTTTGTGGTTTGATTGTTGTGAAAATTTTGACAGAAAAACCGAAAAATTTTGCGGGAATCCGGACAAGGTGAAAATGAGTTAACAAATTTGCATACGTGCGTTGAAATGTGATACGCGAGGAAACAGGAGTTTTATTTTTCTGACAAATGATTTTGTCATTGTGGTGTAAAATGAAGTTTATTTGGGAAGGCAACAATATTTCTTTAACTTCCTGGTTAATCCAATTTACGACTTACTATTGCGAAGATTGTTCACATGAAACTTACACTTTTAGCGAATCTTGAGTGTCATGAAATTACATCATTTGCGTGACAACATATCCCTTTACTCTAACACAAAAACATTCAGATAGTAACAAACTTCATATTTATTAACCATTTCTTCTGCTTTTGAGCTTGTCAGCATTGTGATTTGTGATAGTTCGCAAGTATGTTTTTGTTTCTCATAGATGTTCAGATTTTCAATTACATGGCCGCTTAGCCTCGTGATTGTGTAAATAGTTCACCCTGAAGTCAAAATAGATACGTTTCTCAGGAACCTGACAAAGAAGGCTTCCTGACCCGACAGATGAAATGTAAATATTCAGTTAAATATTACAACAAAATTAAAAAACCAAAGACAGACGTTTCTTGGCTAAAAAGTACAAGGTGATCACATGCACCTTTATGGTTGCCTAGCACGAGATCAATTTCTTCCTTTTGACAAAACATCATGACCTTTCCATTCGTTCATAAAAGTCAGAGACTGCAGAAATTTTCAGGTTTTTACTGTCAATTGTCATTAATGAGAATTTGATTCAGTTAAATATAAAACTATGTTTTTTTGCTTTTCTTTTTCTGTTAACTCCTGGCTTTTACGGTACTTTTTGGTGCACACGTAAGCCAGACAATGTTTTGCCCTGGCATCAGATTAGATTAACAAGAAGAGGAATTGGTTAGTGCAACTGCATGACATGCTGGAAAACGTCAGAGCAATTTGCAGACTAATAGTATTTAAAGAATAAACGAGTGAATTTTGCTCAAGAGCGTGTTTTGTTATCTTTAAACTGAATTTATTACCAAAGCTTAAAAAACTAAAGGACCTCAAAATGGGTCAGGACATTACAAAATAATTAAAGGTGTGAACTTGAAGGGCCTCTGCTGACCGCTCCCTACAAGGGCTTTTCAGGATCAACCGGCTCAACAGGATCGGACTGAATGCATGTGAAGGCGCCTACGGCTGTCGCCACACGATCCATGTGTGATTTTGTAGCACCGCAAACCCAGCCAGATGTAAATGACTGGGAGTCGATTTTGAGGAGGGAGGAAAACCGGAGTACCCAGAAAAAAACCCTAGGAGTCAGGTTGAGATCCATTGAAACTCAGCCCACAAATGACCCGACGCCAGAGTTGAACCAGGGTCACAGAGGTGGGAGGCACGAGTGATGACCACTAAACCACCCTGACTCCCCTAATGACCCCCCACTTGAAAAAATTAACTGGAACGCTGCAGTTCAATACCACCCAATTCAGTGCCTTCTGTTTTTGTGTAACACCTACCACAGGCAACCCAGTGTACGCTTTATGGAGCGTCTTGTTAAAGGATAGTGTGAGAGTACTTATGTTGTTAATGTTTATTAAAACACCGTGAGAAATGAAAGACATAGAACTACATAAAATTACAATGGGGATAAATCAAAACACATGGTTAACTAAAATTTACAAAGTCTATTTACAATATTGTTGTTCAATCACTGGATTAAGAAAAGGTTACAGATCCTGTCATATGGTTTCACGAGAAACGTCCTGTCAACAGAGCCTTTCTTGACTCAACGAGAAATGAAAAAAATTATGTATTCGACGATGCGTCAGATCTGATGGGGAAAACAAAGCGTCCCAAAATCCCAACAAAACACTCAGGACAATGCAGAGAATAGTACGTTAGTGAACTTTATTTATCTGGCTGTCCATAAAATGGATTTTCGGAACATTTTCCTCGATCAGTTGAATCGGGCGTTATAACGTGACGTAACACACTCTTGCATCTAAGGCATAGGGTTGTCTGTCTGTGGCTGAGGGAAAATAAAGACCAGAGCACAACACCGGGGACTCTGTACCCCGCTATTTTTTAAATAGTGTGTGTGTGGGAGTTTTTGAACAAAGGTTGTGAGGTGGGGCCTTCGGTTTATAGGTCGTCATCGTCATGAAATGTACTTAAAAAGGCAGCACCTTCATTTCAGTTATTTGACTGTTGGTCTGGCCCTAATTGAACTCACTACCTCCCACACTCAACAAGCCTAACTGCTAGCCAACCGGTTGGTGGAGCAACGTGCAATCGTGGGATTTTGAAATCCCTCGTCGAGAAGAAGAGATAACTGCTCTACCCTTATGTTAAATTGTGGACTTCCACGGCATTGTTTCTAAAATTAGGGAGCAAACTCCATGACTCTTGATTGAGCCTCGCCGGTTAATTTAACCAAGCTGGCTGATCATCTCATCTACAGTACTGTGCAAAAAGAATGCAAACGAATTTCGACAAAATTCCCTTATTGTTCTCTCGAAATTTCGGGGCAAGAAGTGTGATTTTTCAGCACACGAAAATTCGAACGCTAAACGAAATTTTGGTTGGAGTTCGTACGCACTGAAACGAACCTTCAAGAACTTAATTGAAATATCGTAATCTTAAAGCCCCAGCTACACAAGCGATTTTTTGCTTGCGCCGGTGATGCAATTTTTTCAAATTTTGTTGCATTGCCAGCACACGATGAAAATCACAAGTGTAGCCACCCTTGAACTGGCATCGCGACAGCAGAAAAGGGCGTTGAAAAAAAGTGTTGGTTAGCATTTCACATTTTTATGAATGAATGGAATCAACAACTGTACTCTTCTCTCAACCTTGAGTGTAAACGCGACAAATAACATCATCGCCATAGCCATTTTAACATACCAAACCTAACAATTCTTCTTGGTTTTCACGTCACACAAGTATCACCCAAAAAAAAATAAACTCGCTTACCATTCAACAAATTAAGTCAAGAAATTGAGATGTTGTAGGAGGGTAATAAATCATAAGCGTGTCAAAGTTTTAGGGCTGTGTGATAATCCAAACTCGAGTTATTTGGCAATAGACACTTCTCTTAACATATTGGTTATTCAGAACTGGAAAACACATGGGGAATGGACATTTTTCGTGACATGTTTCTTAGAAGCAATCCAGGTGTCACTCATTGACTGAATAGCCTAGTTTCGAATTGTGTAGAAACAAAAGAACAGAGTCGAGGTTCAGGGGAATAATTAGCATTTTGTTTTGTTCAAAACAAAGGAAAATGCAAATTATTCCCCTGAACCTCGACTCTGTTATTTTGTTTCTGCATAATTCGAAACTAGGCTGTTAGAAAGGGATTGTAAAAACGCTTCCTTCACCATGACTAATCTGCCCGCTTAATCTTTTGGCAAAACCGATGATGTTCGCCTTTTTTCTGTAATCTGTAAGGGTATTTTGGCAGATGTGAATGAGAGTAATGAAGTTTCCAGTTTTTAATAGGATTAAATTAAATGTACTGTAAAAGGCAAATGCTCGCTGCGAACTTTCAATAAGCACTCTCGAAATTTCGTTATGTTACAACGAAATGTCACTCGAATATTTGCGCAGCCGTTGCGAATTTTCGTTTTGATTGAAACAATAGGTGTTTCGAAATTTCGACGAAGTTCGAATGAAAATTCGTTTTGCCCAAAATTTTGTTATATTTTGTCGAAAAGTAGCGAAAAGTACCGAAAAGCACGAAATTCGTTTGCATTCTTTTTGCACAGTACTGTATTTTCCAATGATCACCAAGGTTAACAAGAGACGAATGAGGCGGGTAATTGAGTCTTAAAATTAATCCGTCAACCTTCATTGGATCTGTCAAGATTTCCAGAGTCATGCCTTCGTTTTTCCTCTCGAAAGGTAAAGTCACTTATACATGCCGCAAGATAAAGAGTGGAACTTCCATAAAATGATCAAACATACATAAAATGTTACGGCTTACTTGTTGATGGAATGAGCAGTGGCGCTTTCAAAAATGATGTGAAACTCGAATGTACAATTCTGAACTCGAATGTCAAAATGTGAAACTCAAATGTTGAATCAAACATAAAATATGAAAGTTTAATTTTGGCGGGTATACATCGATACAGGTTCTTTTACATTTTTCCCTCTTGTTGAAAATGTTGCTTTTGTCTCTTTTCTGTACAGGTTGGCGTAAAAGGGGATTGTAAAAACTTCAATAGAGGCCTGGACTGTGATGTGCTTGTTGCTGAGGTCTGCTCACCAAGAAAAATGTTTAACCGTTTCTCAGGAGGGAAAAATTTTCATTGGAACCTTCGCCCATTTGTTGTATTTTTACCTTATACAATTTAAAAGGAAAACACAAACAGAAAATAGACCATCGAGCTCATAACATCAATTTAAATCGAGTTTTACTGATGGCTGAAGCTACAGAAAAATACTAATTGGTTTGAAAATGCAAAAAAGTAGTTTAATAAGGCAAGTAAGAAACAAATAGGGAAAAGAAGCTATGCTTAAGTTCAGTTGTTGCATGCCATGGATGTGTTTTTGAGTTTAAAGCAGAAGCACATAACCTTGAAGCGTATAACTTGGAACTATTTTCCTTGAAACAAAACTGGGGATTTTAGGACACCAATTTTATGCCCAAATATGGACAAAAATAAAATCAAAGCTGCACACGTGGGAAAATGCACGAGCTATGTTACATCGAAATAAGCAATTTTATAAACAAAAAAACCCCAGCTTTAAACCAGAGTTACAGTCAAAACAGCTCAAGCGTTCCTCAGACTAGCCGATTTATGAGTTCATTATTGCAAATTTTATCTTAGGAATCATTTCAATAATCTGGTTGTTGGATGAATAATGCAAAATTCAAATCAAGCCTCTGTTCAAAACTCGAGTTTTGATTGGATTATTGCTCTCTGCCTCATTGAACGGGCTTCAAGATTGGCCAATAGAACGAAAAAACATAACAATAGGTTTTGCACAGAACAACAATAGGAAGTACGACACTATACAACCAATGAAATATAGTGTTCAACAAGAAGTACAAACCTACCCGAGAATTTGACAGGTATACCAATTTGCAAAATCTGCGAAGGTCGTAACAAGGGTGATTTGCCGTTCTTTTAAGTTAATTTCTCTGTCCAGTCTTTGGAATTTGAAAACATATTGTCTCACATTTGAACATAACCTTTAGAATCTAACCGGTGGAATGAAATACAACGCTTTGATTTAACAAAAGGGATCGAGCGAAAGATCGTATGACAAATGGAGTAGATTTGAAGCAATAAGTCGAGTTTATGATCACAATTCTGAATCAAGAAAATTGAGATGGCTCTTGGACGTTAGTTTTGTGAGATTAAGTTTCCGTAAAGTTCGCTAAGTAAGTGTTCAGTTGTAATACTGGTTCATTTTCGTTTTCTTAGGTTCGACAAACAAGTCACAAGCCAGATGAAATCTATGGTGTGATCGAGCGGCTGTCACCAGGAACAAGGAAAATAGGTGTGTATGTATTCTTAGGTCTTTCGTTAATATCTCTTTATTGTCATGCTGCCTCTTCTGGTATCTATATGGAACGTGACAGTCCAATTTTAAATTCGCGTATCCTCCTTCCCAGGAATTCTTTTGGCTCACAATACAATTTTTTTAATTCCAACGTTTCCTTCCGAAGTCTCCTTTTATTTTCTTGCCTTCAGTGTGGTTTTGGTAAATCCAAACTAAACTGTAAGAAGAATGCTTTAACCATGAGACCATCTAATGGCCTCTAGATAGATGTCGTATCCTGCCGAACAGTCGTAACATAGCCCAGCAATCAAACAGTGAAACGGGAAAAGCGTCACAGCTTACAGGTGAAAGCAAAACAATCGAGTATTGCTAATGGTTTCATCTTTGCAGAACTGTTTGGTAGACAGCACAACGTTCAACCTAACTGGTGAGTCCGGTGAAAAATTTCTACATTTCATTTACAGAATACAATATGAATCAAAAATGGGGGCTCGACTTATACACGAGATCGCCTTATACACGGGTAAATACGGTATACTGTAAGCCGTTATTGTCTCGAGGTCGAAGTGGTGCATGGAGTGGAAGGTGTATTTAATGTTGACCAGAAGTCAGTGTTTGCTGAGTAAAGTCACAAGCTCGCTAAAAGCGTATTAGCGTAAGTTTGCCTCTTTGGCTGTGATTGTAGAAATCAAGTTTTGTCATGTGGTAATTTTCTGATGTGCTCTTCTGGTATGATTTTTACAGTTCTGGATCCACAAAGGCTTTTAAATCGTACGTTCAAACTGTGTACAATATCTAAGACAAAATCAAATAAGGTGGTCAGTCCCTCTCCATAAATTGTGGATAGTGGGGTATGTCTTTAGGTCTTGGGTTTTATATACCACAAAAAGTGGAGGTACACTTCTATTCTGGACTAAACTTTGTAAATCCTTTTCCCTGTCCCCTGTCATATTGTGGAAGGATTCCGCTTCCTTGTTCCAGAATGATATTTCGATGGCATTTTGCCGGTAGACTTTGTTTACACCAAATTTTTCAAGTAACTTGCCAGTTTTGTGGAAAAGGATACCCAAATCAAGACCAAAATACTATTCTCTGCCCTCTCGAGACTTACCTTGAAATCGGCCTTCATGCTGCATATACCCATAAAGATTATGTATGAGGGTAATCCCTTGCAGATGGAGTTAGCCTGGATGAAGGAATTTGTGATATTCAAGCAATTACCGACTTAAAGGAAAATTAGGAACTAATTAACCCTTCGACATAAAAAATGCACTGTTTGAGAGTGGGTTGGGGGCTGAGCCGGGTAGGATAGATTACCCCGGGTCGCGCGAGGATTAACATATATTATTGTAGACAGACCACTTATATTTGAAAAAGGCCTTTCTTATGAGAATTGCTTTTAATTTATATAAAAAGCAGAACTGATAATTCTATCTGAGAATGTTTGTCTTGGATTACCCTGTGACCAGTTTACTCTGTGTACACAGGATAACTCTCGGAAATCAACTGGACGGTGTTCGCTTGCTTGATCCAGAAGTTACCACACGCTTCAAAAAACGTTATCCCGATGGAACCGTCCTCAATACCTCAACTACAAAGACATGAGTTGTTACCATGGAAAGTTTGGGTAAAATGGCACAAGAAAGATGCAATCAAGATCATGACATGAATTCCTCAAAAATCATTGAAATAGCCTGAAGAAATAAAAAGGTCGATTTATCGACGTTCTTGTTAAAATACTTGTGTTTTTTGTGGTAAGGGAGCCCTGTGTATTTCGGAATTGTCATAGACAACAGGCAGTTCTGTTCTGGACGAGACGGAGCACCAAGCTTTCATAAAAACCTCCTGTTTGCGGGTGGGCGAAATAGCTTTATCGAATTACCCAAAAACTCAATTTATTTTGACACGTATGGCTACAAGATCAATTAACAAAAACAGTGAATTTTGCAACATTTTGACATGCAGTCAGTTTATCCCAATATCACTGAGGTCAAGAAACTTTTTTTTTAGGATCCTTTCATTCGCTTCTGTGTTCGTCATGTTTACCCTTTACGAGGATTTAGGTTCGCGTGTTCACAAGTTTGTTTTGCATCTGGAAGATGTTTAGATTTTCAATTACCACCTCTCCCTAGGGGTTATCACGCATAGCTTTTAACCAATGAAATCCTAATTCTATTTTGCTTTTTGCTGCACAGAAAACTAAATTCTACCCAGATTAAAACTTGGAATATATTCCGAGTAATAACAATACACACTTAAGTAAATCACAAACGCAATATTTTGACTTATTAGGCCGAAAGGCTAGGCTATCAACACTGCAATCATGGCCATCGACCGCTGACAATCGACTGTGATACAGTCTATGGATGCTGTGTGCCCTTGTTTTGGTTTGTAAGTTTTTCAATATCCGTTGGTATGCGGAGGCAGTGTTGGAAGTACTCTGCACAACTGGTTTGTTGCAACTCCCGTTAGATTTTTATTGCGAATACCATGGACAGTGTAGTTCCAATAGGGAATCCATGGAAATAAATAATCAAGTTCAAAATACAAATCGCTTAAGATCTTTGTGCCCCCTCAGTTTTTCCGGGCCTGCTATGATCATGCTAAAAAAAGACCTTTAGTTACAGTGGTGCATCTCGGAAACAAAAATCGCTAATTCTAATTTGCATACATGTACTGCCCAAATACCAGGTTATGTGTTTGAATGCGTTCTGACACCTTTGGTGTCAGGAGGTGTAGGTATGTTTATTAATGAATCGCTTAATTATCGAATCTTAGAAAAGACTACTAATGAAGCTTTCCAAGCATTGTGGATGGAGATTTCCTTTGTCAATAAGAAAAATAATATATAGATTTAGCCAAGCCTAAAAGCGGAGCTCCTGGCTTGTTTATTTTTACTGGCTGTAGAATTAGTGAAAATAAAAGGCTTTGGAACTGTCGGCCTTCTGGTTTTCCCGGATATTGCTTAATTATGTAACATTTTCTTCACTGCCTAACTAGTGAATTCCATGGTTAATTGCACCTGAAAAACCGACTGATCGCATGAATCACGAGGGGATGAGTGTGATATTGGTTTTTCCAGCGAAATCTACTGTCGAATTCACAAGTTAGGCAATTAATTTTTCTTGAATAGCAAGAGTTTTAAAAGAAAACAAGCAAATCCTCACCAAGCGATCGGAAAAGGAAAGAAACCATTTCAGAGTCGACTGTCAAACGCCAGCGAATAGGAATCGCACTAAAATTAGAAATTACAGACGTACTATATTTCGTGATGTGACAGATCGTCTTTGTCGGTTCAAGGTCAAACAAGGAGTTTTATCGATGTACTTTATTTATTCCACTTTATCTCTGAAAACGAGATCATTTACAATTCGATGTATTTCATTGAAACACGCCAGCTTGGTGTAGAACCAGAATCGGCTAGAAAGGACAAACTTCAAATTACCTGTGTTTGCTCTAAACGAACTTCTGAAAACACAAGCTGGTAATATTTCTCCTTATACTTTTACGAGAACTCATTGCGATTACATGTTTAGAACATAAGTGCAAAATTCTGGTCACTGTCGAGGCATATCGAAACACAGTTAGGCAAGCAGAGTAAAAAAACTTCTTGTTCACTCGCATTTTAAGGCCAAACAAACCAGCAACAAATCGATCTTTTCTGTCCAAAAAGAGTACAGATGATTGTTATTTAATCCCAGTTAACAATAAAAATTCGAGTTTCATTCCTGAACAAAGGAAAAAACGACTAAACCACGTTTTAGAAATATGCATCCACTTGAAATAACTCATCTGTAGAAATAACAAATGGTTTAGTGTCCAAGAAAAGAATTTGTGGAGTAACTTCTTCCACCAACTTTAAGCTATTACTGGTGTACCGTTTTGTCGTTCTCGTTCTCGTTCTCTTTCTCTTCTTTCATTTCTGTTCTTCTGACATAGGCCGTCCAGGCATCTTGCAACCTTAGTAGATTCGAAATTAAAAATCTTAAGACATACCAAAAACTGCAATTCAGAACAAACAGCAGCCCTAAACAAATTAAAAATAAACACTCAGCTTTAAGTTTATATCTTTCCAATGCTTGACTTGAATAACTACAGCTATATAATGTTAAACCTGGATTGAAACCAGCGAAAAATGAAAGAAAAATATATTTTCCAAACCGTACCTGAACATGAAAAGCATCAACTGTCAAGAGCTTTTGTTGACGTGTAGCTTGGCTATGTAGCCGCGTGGAGCCACAGAAAGAGCGCGAAAAATTAAGCCTCCTTCGGCTGTGAGTGTCTGACCTGGCTTGAGCCTGCAATCCAATCAACAACCAGTCCCAGGTCAGCGGTCAACTTAAATTAAAAAAAAAAAAACAGCTGACCTCGATAAGGTCTAACTTGAGCCCGCGATATGGTCACGTGATACTGTTCAGCGGATACCTTCTTTTGACAGGTGTCAATTGACCATAACTTTGATGTCCAATATCAAAGATGTATGCTATACACTAGCTATAGTGTAAAATGGAGTATTGCCTCCTCGATGAGCTCTAAACTTGAGCCCGTGATATGGTTACGTGATACTGGTCACATTGGCATACATGGAGGGGCGGACGGACGTACGTACGTACGGACGTTCATGACCTCATGGCTACAAAACCAAATTTTCTCACGTCGATGGGTTACCATATTTTCTTAGCAATGGTGCTCCGCACACGCGCGCCAAACGGAGCTCCGCTATTATTTGTGGCATTCTTTACAGACAGCATAATTCACCTGAACGTTTTCAACAATATTTTGAAAAAACTATAGAAAAATTTGTCTCCTCCGGGAAACATGTCGTTATCATCGGCGACTTCAATATTGACCTTCTAAAATGTCACACGTCTTCTTATAGCCATGACTTCTTATCCTCTCTTCAGAGTTGCTACGTTATTCCTGCTATTGACAAACCAACACATGTTTGCCAAACCTCTGCCACCCTTATTGATAATATATTTCTAAATAATCCTGACCAAGTTGTGTCCTGCGGAAATATAATTTCTAACATCAGCGTTCATTTTTCACAATTCTGCATTTTCAAATCTATGAAGGACAAAATTAAGATCAAGAAGAAAGTCAAGTTGCAAGACTTTTCACGTTTTTCTGCTGAATGTTTTAACGCTGAACTCTCCGGTGTAAACTGGAATGCACGATGCTATAACTGGCACATGTGATGTGGACAATTTACTTTCCTCTTTTTGCAACAAATTTAACAAGATTGTGAACAAGCATGCACCTCTAAAAGCGCCCTCTAAACGAAAAGTAAAGCACCTTTGTAAGCCTTGGATAACTAAGAGCCTGAGAGTGTCCATTAGGATTAAGAACAAGCTGTATGCATCGGGAGAAATCTCTAATTATAAAGTCTATAGGAACAAAATCTGTAGCTTAACACGCATAAGTAAACAGCAATATTACTTTAAGTTTTTCACTACTAACCTGACTAATATGAAAAAAACCTGGGAAGGGATAAACAACATACTTGGGCGAAAATCGAGAAACGCTAAGCCCATCAATTCAATCAAAAATTCTAATGTTGGAAACATAGTCACCAGTGACCCTTCTGAAATAAGTAATATTTTT
>NC_090869.1:45078355-45120855 GCF_036669935.1 Montipora foliosa
ACTATTTTAGGAAGTTCTAGAAGTTTATTGTCAGAGTATATAAGTAGACGAGTCCAAGCGGAGTGTTTTTCTAACTAGTTTTTCACAAGCGAAGAAAGTTGGCGTTAACCGTGTTTAGTCAAGTGTGACAGAAGCAGTGTTTACTCAAGTTGGCGGAGGCCGTGTAAGTTTGTCGAGTACGTGTTGTTCAGAGTTTTACTTCGTGGAAACTACGTTCATTTTTTGGAATAAATCTTCTTGTTGTTGTTCCGACAACCCTGCGTTCAGTTTAGTTGCAAACTAACTTTCCTCAAAACATTCGAACTCGTAACATTGGGGGCCTGTCCGGGAGAGGAATTCATTTATTTGCTGACTACAGAAACCAGGAAAGGACAATTCAAGAAGGAGTTACCAAAAGAGTAAGAAGAACTGTGCAAGAGAGTATATTGTGTTTTGCTGTGAAATACTGCTATGGAAATGGAAAAGCTTTTGCAGATGGGGAAAGAATTCGGATTGCAAGGAGAAAAGCTTCTCGAGTTTGTGAGGGAAGAGGAAGAAAAAGAAGAAAAACGCAGACAACTAGAACAGGAAAGAAGAAGGGAAGAGGAGGAAAAAGAAGAGAAACGCAGACAATTTGAAGAAGAACGAAGAAGAGAACAGGAAGAAAGAGAAGAAAAAAAGAGGCAATTACAAGAAGAAAGAGAAGAGAGACGTCGAATGCTTGAGGAGGATAAAAGAAAGGAAGAGGAAGAGAAAGAGGAAAGGCGAGGAAGAGAAGATGAAGAGAGAGAAACTAGGCGACAAGAACGCGAACTAAGAAAATTGGAGATGGAAGCCGAGCTGTTGAAACAGAAAGAGGCTATTGAAGCGGCAAAAAGAGAACATGAGCTGGAGATTGCACGTTTGGCTGTGGAGAATGCTGACGGACGTCCTGAAGTGAGAGAGGATCGGGCTAAGGCACCTAAACTCCCCTCGTTTGTTGATGGTAAAGACGATTTGGACGCGTATTTGCAGAGGTTCGAGAGATTTGCCGAGACAGCTAAGTGGAAAAAAGATGGATGGGCATCGAAGCTCAGTGCTCTGTTGTCTGGACGGGCACTAGAAGTGTATTCACGTCTATCAGAGGACGCAGCTAAGGATTATGACAGGGTAAAGATTGCGTTAATGAAGAGATATGACCTTACCGAAGACGGCTATCGTCGAAAATTTAGAGCATCCAAACCAGAAGTTGACGACAGTCCGGAGCAGTTTATTGTGCGACTGGACAGATACCTGTTACGGTGGCTAGAGCTTTCGAATACTGCGTGGACCTTTGATGGTCTTAAGGACTTGATCGTGAAAGAACAATTTATTGACTCTTGCCCTAAGGATTTGACAATTCACCTGCGAGAAAGGGCACCTGAGACTCTAGCAAAGATTGCGAAAATCGCTGACCAGTACTTGGAGGCTCATGGTAAACATTTGTTCAGCTCAGCGGGTAGAAAGCCAACAGTGCAGCCTGAGAGGGACGAAGCCAAGAACATGCAGATTAATCCACCAGCTCTGCATTGCTTTAAGTGCAACACCCGAGGTCATAAAGCTGTCAACTGCCCAACCCTAACAAGGAAGTGTTTCCTATGTGGTAAGCAGGGACATGAAGCTAGAAACTGTCGAACAGGTGGACGCAGATCAGGAGGACAAAGTAAGGATGGTAACCCTGTGCAGCGTGGTCAAGTGAGTGCCAGTTGTTTAGTTCAACCACCTGAGGATAAACCTACTGATGAAGAAGTTAAGGCCTGTATTAAAGATGATAAGTTGCTGTTAGCCTGTGGTAAGAAGATTCCATTGTTGAGTAGTGCTTGTGTTGAACCGTTGACTGGAGTGAGAAGTAAAATGCCTGTCGTGAAAGGTAGAGTTGGAGAGAAGCCTGTTGATGTCCTGAGAGATACGGGTTGTAGTGGAATTGTAGTAAAGAGGGACCTTGTGTCTGAGGATCAGTTTACTGGCGAATTTAATGTTATGCTGCTCATTGATAATACGGCAAGGAAAGTTCCCATCGCAAGGATTGATGTTGATACACCTTATCTCAAGGGCCAAGTGGAAGCGCAGTGTCTAACCGATGCTGTTTATGATTTAATTATTGGTAATGTACCAGGTGCAAGAGCTGCTGACGACCCAGACCCAAGCTGGCAAGTTCCTGTACAAGAAGCTTGTGCTGTAACCACGAGAAGTCAAGCTAAGAAAGCTGGAGAACATATTCCGTTGAAGGTACCAGATACTAAAGAAAGTCCTGTAGTTGATAGAGAAAAGCTCAAGCAAATGCAGCTTGACGACAAGAGCCTACAAAAATTTTGGGAGAAAGATGACGTAGTTGTGAGAGGCCAGGCTGAGACTTCATTTGAAGTGAAAGGTGGAGTTCTGTACCACGGCTACAAGCACCCTTATGTGAACGGAGGTAAACCCCTGAAGCAGGTTATGGTTCCTGTGCAGCTGAGAAGTCGAATAATGGAACTAGCGCACGGATCGATCATGGGAGGTCACATGGGAATAAAGAAAACGACTGATAAGATTCAAAGCGCGTTCTATTGGCCAGGCATTCAAGGGGACGTGACTCGTTATTGCAAGTCCTGCGATGTATGTCAGAAGACAGTTAACAAGGGTTCCGTACCGAAGGTTCCCCTAGAGAAGATGCCATTAATTGACAAGCCGTTTAAGAGAGTAGCAATCGACCTGGTTGGACCTTTTGTTCCCCCGAGTGAGGACGGTCATAGATATATATTGACATTGGTCGACTTTGCAACTCGTTATCCTGAAGCTGTCCCACTGAAGAACATTGATACTGAAACTGTGGCAGAAGCGTTGGTGGATATCTTTAGTCGTTTGGGAGTGCCTGAAGAGATCCTGAGTGACCTTGGTACGCAGTTCGTCTCTGAGTGTATGAAGAAAGTGACGCGGCTTTTGAGCATTAAACAGCTCACCACGACTCCTTATCATCCTATGTGTAATGGCCTGACGGAAAAGTTTAATGGAACAATGAAGAGCATGTTAAAGAGATTGTGCAGTGAACAGCCAAGACAGTGGCATCGCTATATTAACCCGTTGCTGTTTGCATATCGTGAAGTTCCTCAGGAGTCTACTGGTTTTTCGCCGTTTGAGTTGCTGTATGGAAGAGCTGTCAGAGGACCGATGTTTATTCTCAAAGAGCTTTGGACGAAAGAGCTGGAGGAGCCTGAAGTAAAGAACAGCTATCAGTATGTGTTTCAGCTACGCGAGAAGCTTGAAGATACCCTCAAGCTGGCGCACACCGAGCTTCAGAAAGCCCAGAACAAAGGCAAGCATTATTACGACCGAAAGACTAAAGTCAGGAAGTTTGTACCTGGAGATAAAGTGTTAGTGCTGCTACCGACCGACCACAATAAGCTCCTAATGCAGTGGAAGGGCCCATTTGAGGTTAGTGCTGTAGTTGGTCTCAATGATTATAGAGTGAGAGTCAAAGGAAAAGAGAGAGTTTACCATGCTAATCTACTGAAGAAGTATTTTGAGCGAGAGGATCCTGTTTCCTGTTTCCTGTTTTTCAGACCAAATATTTTCAGACCAAATATTTTCCATGCCCATGTTTTATATCTTGAGGTCTTAGTATCCCTGCAAAGTTCAGCCCTTAAATTAGTAATATCAAGAAAAAAATACTAAGGTTGAGGCTTTTTACTAACAAAAAAACTTACGAGAAAATGGCTAACCAGGCCACTTCCGGTTAAAGTTTCAACAAAGCGTGCCTGCAAAAATCAGCCATTTAATTTCGATTATCTTTTTTCCTTCCAAGTTATGGTAAAAAGAGACTCAGAAGTTAATTGTCACCAAAAAGACTTGCCGTTAATAAGAAATTTTTATGTGATTGTTTTAGGACCGATCAGATAGTGGCCCGTTAGCGGTTATAAATTTCTTGGAAGAAGTCTTGAAAATTACGGACAATAGAGCCGCTGCGAAAACTCTTTATTTACCTAACAACACATCTCTTGCCTGTAAATCACAATGCAAAATTGCATCTTTTTCGTCCAAACTGCAATGTTAAGTTTATCTCCTTTGTTCAACTCGTTCAACCAAGAGAAAATGAGGGGACAGAGAGGGAGGCTCTCGGTCCAGCCCTTGGGATATGTCATGTCCACGAAAGTTATTTTTAGACGAGCGGAAGTCTTCCGAGACGTCCGCATGCAGGCCAACCTCGGTCCGATGTTTGAAAGAAAATAAATATTCATCAGCCTTCCACGTGCGCCGTCATTTTCTTTTTTCACTAAGAAACTGAGAGCGAGGCAAGACTGCATGCGGAGGTCTCGGAAGACAGACTTCCGTTAGAACAAAGACTTCCGCTCGTCTAAAAATAACTTTCGTGGACATAACATATCCCGGCCAACGCCTTGAGCCTCCCTCTTTGTCCCCTCATTTTCTCTTGGTTCAACGTATCACGTCTGTGGCCCGTAGTAATAAAGCGCTAATTACATCACGATAAAAGCAAGCTTTGTAGTTCCATTCAGTAGTACTATAACCCACCTGTTTGGGCTTTAATATTTCCTGAAGAAAAAAGAACTTATCAGTCTCTTTAAATGCAACCACAACATCTGTCGTGACACTACTTGTGAATCGTTTTGAACTTGTATGAGAACCTCAATGACATGATTTGTTTACTGAATATTTATTCATACCCAGTGCCCCAGTGTAAATGGCTCACATATGTTGTAAATGATTGATAAGGACGTCCAACACGGTCCGTTTCCGCCGCCAATCCGCTAAATTGCTAGACGATTACTCACGGGCACTCTTTCCCTCTCTCTATCAGTATTTTCCTTTTGTTGCTTTCTCAAACTGCACAGATCCATGGTGGCATCCATACTGCATATATATCCAAAGATAGGACAGGGGTGGAGTGGGTTATCCTTCCGGCAAAGACTACTGTTTTGGCAACTTGGGAAATAAAATATTTTAGCTTTCTTGGAGCCCTTAAGAACTTGGGGGTTTTTTATGGTACCCGTAGCTGTAGATCACATGAAAAAGTAAGTCTTTATGGACTCACACTGAATTGCTGACCCTTAACTCTGGTTTCGGCAATAAGAAGCAACCTAGGCGGTAATCGCCCTGGAGGGCCATTATGCATGCTGTAGGTGATAAGGTAAGTCGTCACAAGGCCTAGTGCCCGCTCGTACCTGCTGGAGCTTAAATTGGTTACTGCTCTTCTTTCCTGGACAGGATAATAATCAGTGGTGCCCATTTATACATCTGGGTGGAGAGAGGCACTGTTAAAGAAAATTGCCTTCCCAAGACGACATGTCAACGCCCTAGTAACCAGGACCGCCCAATCCAGAATCTAGCCCGCTAACGCGCTATGCCAGTTTCTTTTTGTGTAGAATCTGAATGTAATGTGGACTTTAATCTGTCCTAAATCAACAAAATGCATCAGGGAGGAAATAAATGGCCAGCACTTTCAAAAGAAAGTGGACACCTTGCCGGTTGCTTTGTTTATTTGCGAGAAAAGAAACTAACTGCGATCTATTATTCTTTTGAAAGTGCTGGCCATTTATTTCTTCTTTTTCATGTGATCTACAGCTACGGGTGCCACAAAAAACCCCCACGCCCTTAAGGGCTCCAAGAAAGCTGAAATATTTTATTTCCCAAGTTGTCAAAACAGTAGTCTTTGCCGGAAGGATAACCCACTCCACCCCTGTCCTATCTTTGGATATATATGCAGTATGGATGCCACCATGAATCTGTGATGTTTGAGAAAGCAACAAAAGGAAAATACTGATAGAGAAAGGGAAAGAGTGCCCGTGAGTAATCTTCTAGCAATTTAGCCGATTGGCGGCGAAAATGGACCGTGTTGGACGTCCTTATCAATCATTTACAACATACGTGAGCCATTTACACTGGGGCACTGGGTATGAATAAATATTCAGTAAACAAATCATGCCATTGAGGTTCTCATACAAGTTCTATCATAATCATTCTCTGCAATATCAAGGAAACGAATCTGCACGAGAAAAAAACTGAATTCCAAGTCAGTCATAGCCAGAAAACTACGATAACCTCGTCACGTACGGTATTAATCGACCTGTGTATATCTAACTCGCAACGACGCACTTGCGACCAATTTATCGCTGGGGCTAAAGTTTCTAATGTAACTTCACTTTTAAGGGATTGTAGGAAAGGGGCATGTCTGTAAAAGTGAAGCCAGGTAAGCGTTTTTTGTAAGTGAATTTATCCAGACACTTTGCAAATAGACTGGAAGAGTGACTGCAATTTGTGTTAGACGATTAGCTTTAATTATATTCGAAATTTCTTAACTTAAAGGTTCAAAACGATTCTCAAGTAGTGTCATGACAGATGTGGTTGCATTTAAAGAGACCGATAAGTTTTTTTTTCTTCAGAAAATATTAAAGCCAAAACAGGTGGGTTATAGTACTACTGAATGGAACTACAAAGCTTGCTTATATCCTGATTTAATTAGCGCTTCATTACTACGGGCCATAGACGTGATACGTTGAACGAGTTGAACAAAGGAGATATTAAAACTTAACATTGCAGTTTGGACGAAAAAAATGCAATTTTGCATTGTGATTTACCGGCAAGAGATGTGTTGTTAGGTAAATAAAGAGTTTTCGCAGCGGCTCTATTGTCCGTAATTTTCAAGACTTCTTCCAAGAAATTTATAACCGCTAACGGGCCACTATCTGATCGGTCCTAAAACAATCACATAAAAATTTCTTATTAACGGCAAGTCTTTTCGGTGACAATTAACTTCTGAGTCTCCTTTTACCATAACTTGGAAGGAAAAAAGATAATCGAAATTAAATGGCTGATTTTTGCAGGCACGCTTTGTTGAAACTTTAACCGGAAGTGGCCTGGTTAGCCATGTTCTCGTAATTTTTTTTCTTAGTAAAATGCCTCAACCTTAGTATTTTTTTCTTGTTATTACTAATTTAAGGGCTGAACTTTGCAGGGATACTAAGACCTCAAGATATAAAACATGGGCATGGAAAATATTTGGTCTGAAAAACAGGCCATTTTCAGTTGCTTCCCATATGCTTCAAATATGACCAAGTTGTGATAACAGCCACAGGCTAGCGAAAAATTGCTATGAGCTAATGTTCTCACCCATAAAAACCTGAGGATAGGGCTTTACAAAGATGGTTTTTGTTTTTGCCTGAAATTAATTTCCCGTTGCTAAAAGAGAGATTTAAAAGTGGCCAAAATTGCACTGAAAATCAGCCTCTGGGGACCCCTGAGGGGCTGATATCCAGAACTCGGCTAAAAAAAAGTCGTTGAAGCTGAAACTTTGGCATATTACATAAGTCGACATAAGTACTTTGTGTACCAATTTCAAGCGAAATCGGCCGACCTTCATTTCCAAGTCTGCCCCGGTCTCTCAGGCAGAAGCTCTTAAGACAGAATGGATACAGAAGAGGTCAAAACAAAACAAGTTCCCCATCAAATTGCCCTAGAGAATCTGCCTCTGTGGGACTCCAGGGTACATCAAACTTGATTCATGCTTATTTTATTTTTCTCAGTGAATGCGAACTGAGTAGAATTCAGAACCAACCTTAATTTAAGCGGATTAGTCACATGAGGGTATTTCTCACCCGGAAAAAATTTTATCCAGCGACATCATATCCAGCTGATTGGAAAATATACATAAGGGCAGCTGATTTTTGAGTGTCTCGCGCGACTTATCGACAATTAGGGAACTTAATTAAGCACGCGCATTTTTGAGACACGGACAATAACCGGAAGTGAGTTGTTTTCCCTTTTAACTTGTCTTCACACAACCATGGTTACATTGCTAAGTATCTTTTATCCATTAGAAATGATTAGTGTAAAATCTGGGAGACGCCACTGTCCTAACAGGGTAAAAAAACGTAAAAAAAAAGTGAACTAGCAACAGTCACATTTCTGGCTTTAGGTGACGATCGTGAAATAAAGCCACGTGCTTGGGAGCAGACAACAAACGAAAATGGCGAGCTTGAAAAATTCAGTCTTGTGAGTCTGCTTACACAGCATTTTCCTTGAGATATTTAAACAGGAATGGAGAGGAAATTTCAAAGATTTCGACAGGAATCAGTTCTAGCTTCACATTTATCTGAATTTCACAACAATGAATTCCTCTACATTCGTGGTGACATTCCTACAAACGGTTTGCGTGGAAAAAGCCATTCTCATCACTACAGTGTACCTTGATAAACATTTCTTTGACTGGGATTTTTGGGTAGCAAAAGGGTTTCGTCTGATATTTATTCTGATTGCTATCATGCGACTAGTCTTCATGCAAACGTAGTAAAAACTTAACATCATTGTGACGTTTGTTTACATATGATACGTATAACTCCTGAGATTCGACCGTGCATTGCCCTGAAAAATTTCGTCTTGTTGCGAGTTTTGTATATCACCTTCTTTCTGAGATGTTGCCGCAAAGAAGTTCTTGTGGTCAGGATTTTTTTGACAGAAAGAATTTCTTGTCGTGTCAACTTCTAACCGCAAAGAAGTTCTTGTGGCTGGTAGGATTGTGGCGCAAGTAGCCGCAAGAAGTTGCTGGCTTGCGGATGCAAAAATACGTTCTTTCGCGTGCATTATTTTTGGGCTGTACTGTAGGTATCACGATCCAATCCCCTCTGACTATGCATCCATTGTACAAAATGATAACACTCCACTTTGGGACAATGATGGTGTAGAGGATCTTGATGATAGCCACAGAAGGCGACCGTTGTGAGGCGTGCCAGGTCGTGGAATTTCGGACATCGCAAAGGTTTCAAATCAACGTGGGGAATCCCCCAGGTGGTAAGCCATTTTGGCGCGATCATACTCCCTTTAAAAGCCACCAGGAAATGGTCAGGTGTGTTGTGTTGTTGGTAGAGGTGTTGGACATCCATTTTCATCTCGATGGCTACACGGTACGAGCTGTGTGGGTGTGGTTAATACTAGAGCCCATGGACGTGTGCCGTGCAATGGTAAGCAGTATTCCGATCTTTTTGGGGGATGCAGGACCCGAGGGTGTTGTTGTCGTTGGTGTCAGGTGCTTTGTTCTTCTTACGGACCAACTGTGTCAGCATGGACTTTAATGGTCCTTGTGTGAACGCTTCCCCTTCCAAATTGCGATCGTCTTCTGGACCAGGACCGAACCGCACGGGTTGTCAAACGGCCTTGGTCCACTGACGCTTTTCTCGTGCCAAAGGTTTGACCAGAGCTTTTTTCATTCCTGGAGGGAACTCGTTCGACATGAGAATGGCCGCTTGTTCGGCAGCCAGACGCACCGCTTTGGTTAGTTGAGAGTTCTCTGTGAGGAGTTCCTTGTACACTTCCTCTAAGTGACGGAGTCGTTCTGGATCCATGAACACCTTTTTTTGAAAGCCCGGGATGACCTCGTCTCCGCTTATAGTAATGTACTGTGACATTTGCGCATCTCCCTAGTTTTATAGTAGAGGTCCTGCTTCTTGCAGCCTTCTCTTTCCAGGTGTCTCTTAAATTCGCACACTTGTTCTTGCAAGGCGCTCATCTTTTGTTCCACCAGATCTAGACTCTGATTCCGTTCTTGTAGTTGATCCGTCAACTGAGGTATGATGTCACATTGTTCTCGTACAAGGTGTCGAAGACCTCGTATCTGATCCCACATTGCACAAAATGAAGGGGAGCATCTTCCATCCCACCAACCGTCGTCCATGATCCTCATTGATAAAATGACGTTTCATGACATGGTGTCGTGCCTTTTTATCTCATCGATGACGTATACACTTTTCACAAGCCGTGTTTAATCCTTGCCACAGACCACGCCCCGTCTGATTCATCATGATCTGACGTCTCTTTTTAATAGAATTCTTACGACGCGCCATGTCACTCAAGGCATTTCGGTATGGTCGTAGTCGTTCCACTGTCATGGACGACACGGAAATCTGACCTCGGAGCTTTTCATGACCGGCATTCATCTGATTGGCATTGGCGGCTTGTAATCATGACGCGTATTATATTGGCTTGTTTCAAAACACTCCAAAGGAATGGGAGTTGTCATTGGATACGCCACGACATGATGATACATTCCCGAGAGAGGAAAGGATGTCCTTTTTATTCATGTAGTCGTCGTCATCTGCGTCGTTTTTGTCCACGACGGGGTTTCGAGGCCTTGACAGCCAGCGTGGTTATACCTCTACGTTGTTGTACCCATAAGGGAAGGACTCCATCGTAGTACTCCCGAGCCTCCCATTCTTTTATACCGTTTGTCTTTTCCCAAGGCGTATACAACCACAGCGGCTTTCCCCAACGTTGTTAGCAACCCACATCCACGTTGACGTTTCTGTCAGGCAGTGGCGGCCGCAGCACCTAGGGCCCGCTGCAGATACCAAACCAGGAAGGGTCAGGGCTAAAGTGCCTCCACATTGCCGTTTCCGTCGTCGCCGTCGTCAGGTTCTGGGCATAGTGAAATATTAGTAAGAGGGAGGTTGCGGAGCTCCTTTATGAGTTACTGATCCTCGAGGACGTGCGTCATACCGTGGGTGTACCTCCATCCGTGTAGACTGCGGTGACTGTATTGGCATGCATGATATTCTTGACGAGCGTTTTGAGACAGCCGATCCATTTGATGCCTTAATCCGGTTTGGTCTAGTCGTCGACTCTGTCGACCGCCACCACTACCACCACTCCCCGGAGGTCTGCCGCCAGGGAAGCCTCCAGGAGACTCTCCTGGAGAACCACCACCACTGCCACCGCGCCCCCTACGTCCTCGGCCACGTCCACCCTCTCTAGGAGAACTGGAGAAGGGGTGTTCCCCACACCGCTGGTGACTCTTTTGGTGGTCCCTATGCCTACCGGAGATGATGATTCCTTCACCCCGTAGGAATCTAGTCACCCATGCTCAAATGTTCACTCAATTCCAAGGCACGTTCTCGAAGTCATCTACGTCGATGTTGCGCACTGTACCTGGCCAACTTCCATTGATGTTCTGATGGATTGCGTTCGAATTGAAACTGATCAAACGGTGATCCAGCACTGGTTGGGGTACTCATTTCCGTCGTTCCCCAGGAAATCGACCGGAGAGAATCCCTTTCCAAAATCGGTCATCGTTCGTCCTTGTACCCGTTCTTTCAAAAACTTGGAAAGGCTTGCAGAGCCTGTTCATTTAACTGTACAAGTCGCCACTGTTGTAACCACATCTCCAGGTCCAATGCGTTGTATGTCGTGAGAGGTAGTCCATAACTGTCCATGACTTGACACGTTCCATTCTCTTTCCTCATTCCTAACCAATGCTGACCTGGTTCCCCTCGTGGGTCTGTATTGACAATCTAGGCCGCTCACATCATACGGGTGGGACGAGAAGGCAAACCATCGGAAGGATGGACGCCGTAAAAGACGCTTTTCAGGATCGGATCGTCCAAGGCTAAATGACGCAGGGCCACGTCACTCAAAGGCGCGAATTCAAATTTGTTTTTCACTCCCAGCTCACTCGTATCTCTTATATAGAATGGCACCACTGCCATCCACCTGGAAGGTGTCTTCAAATTTCCCCCACACCAGTACGGTGATGTTTTTGCTAGGTGCAGCATTACACTTGATCTCCAAACGGACTTTGCCTTTTTGCTTCGGATTTCGATGAAACGGAGAATCGGCATCTCCATTGGGCACGTTGTTAAAGGCAAACAACGTACAATTACGTCCGTAGCCCCATTCCTCTGCCTGCACCATGTGCGGGCGATGACGAATCAGCAAACCACTGGTCTCCAGGAGACGATTATATCCCAATAAGTCTTTCCGTATGTCTGTTCCATTCAATTCCAAAGTCCATTACGGGTATTCCTCGCCGCCTATGATCTGACGGATACTCGCGACCCCAAAATCTTGGAAGGCGTACGGGTAATACTCCAGATCGCCATTAAACGCTTTACTGTCCAGCAGACCGACACCTAAACGGTTCAGGAACACGTTATCTTCCATCCATGTGGTCGTACGTCTATCGAACGAGAAGGTTCGGATTTCACTTCAGACGACGGGGTAGTTGGCCCACTGATTTTTCACATCCATCTTGATCTTCAAATCATTGTAGACACTCGAATTCAGATTCAAATGACGGAGATGAAACGTCGTTTTAATGTTTAGGCGCCAGCAGACGTCCTGTTCACATGGCAGCCAAATGTGGGTACATGATCATCTTGACTTTGTTGTTACTAGTAGTACTATAGGGGAATATAGACCAGTTTGAAATGGAGCGTTCTGATTGGTGGAGAGCAAAAATTAATGAGATGCATCGTCTTCTGATTGGTTGAAATTTTTGTGTCCGCCATTATCACGTGCACACGTGAAGAGGATTGGTTTAGACGGCGGGGTCAAAGTCCAACGTCGGGGGTCCTTTGTTAAAAGTATGTAAAGAATCTGAAAAACCGGGGGGAACACTTAAGAGACGGTTCTTTGTTTTTCTCGAATCACGAAACGGTTTAATCAACAACTTATTTTACAAGCGGGAACGTGTGAGGAGGCCTGGCGCCTGACCTCGTCCCTGAAATAAACAACAATAAAAAAATGGTAGTGGGATCCAGAACCCACTACCCAAACAAGTAAAAGACACATAACAATAACGATCCTACAATCAAAGGCGAGCCCTCTTTTGGATGACATAGCATGAGAGTGACGGGGTCCATGAACGGTTCAGGTTTTAGAGTGGGTTCGGGCAAGGTTCTTAACTGCCGAACAAGTTTCTCCTGGCGTGTTCCCGAGTGGTTGGCGAAGGCCCGTTAACACTCGATGGAAAGTGTCGTGTAGCCACGAGGATTAAACTGGTTCGGCAGTGTGGACACCGCCATTCCTTTCGCTGATGTGAATGCACGTAGCCGTACTGGCTGGCCTGGAACGCGTAGAGGCACCGGTCGTGAATCTGTTGCTTGCAGCAGAACATTCGCATGGGCGTCGACCGATGCTTGAGATGGCGCAGGGATCCCAGGTGTCGACAGATGGCTGCAAACGTGAGGTGCTCCAGTTTGTGGGGCTCGGTCAGGTGATACTCGAAGCAAATCACACATTTGTTTTCCTCGTAGTATTTTTTCAGAATCCGTTCTCGTCCCTCCGCCCAATCCTTTTGTTGTCTGGCCCGCGCCTCTTCTATATGTCTTTGTTTCTGCAAGATGTCGGTCTTGTTGGCGATGTAGAGGTCCAGCAATCGGTCCAACATCTGTCGACTGCGTTGTTGTTGTCTTGCTCGTCTCGCTTGGGATCTGGTGACTGGCGGCATTTTGATTGAACATAGAGCTTGCAATCTAGTATGAGCGTAAAACGAGAATGACGATCCAAGAGTGTGGGTGATCTCTTATAAAGAGACACCCGAAAGGTCATGTGACCTAGGAGAGGGGGGATGGGGGGGTACCCCTCAGGAAAGGTCTCTTCTTGAAAACGAGGTCCAGAGAGGTCTATAAGAGCCGGTCACGTTCGGGGATCGCTATTCTTGTTCTTTTGTGAGGTCTATGGGTGGTTGTTTGTCTGTCGCGGAGTTGGCGAGAGATATGGGACGAGCCAGAGAGAAGAACGAAGCATTCGAGTTATGAACGTCATGGTCGGTCGGGGTCCGAGCTTTACTGGTCCTATATTCACCATATCGACTCGACAGAGTGAATCGAAGGAAAAAGAGAAAGAAAACGTGGAAATGAAAGCTATGGAACGCTGGATGGAGAAGGTGAAACCCACAGCCCAATTCCTTGATGTGGAGGACACATCGGAGTTCCCGTGTGTCATCTGCGAAGAAGACACCTTTGAACTGAAGTGTGATAATAAGATTAGAGAGTTCCTGGAAAAGGTGAACAAGAAACTACCTCAAGGCGTCAATGGATGTGTGATCAAACCGGATCTCTCGGTCGACATGGGGTGTTGCCACCAAACCATGCACGTGGGCTGTTTGCTGACATGGTGGTTGGCCAGAAGCCATTGGACGTGCCCGCACTGTCGGGACGTCTACCTGAAGGGGAATGAGCAGCAGAGTTATCCCGCCGAAAGACAGGAGGGTATTGTCAACCAGGTCTTTGATGCGGTGAATCGGACGATTTGGGATTTAGACACGCGTCCCGATGACAGTGAGGATGAGTCTGATGAGGATGACAGGTTTGAGTTTACAGATATTTAAGACGATGATCTGTCTACGTTGGAGCAACTGTTGGGACGCTGACATTTGTTTTTTTGTTGTTAGGGACACTGTTGAACTGTTGATGGAATGAGCTCATCGTAGTGAACGTTTTATTCGTTGGTGGGTACATCGTTTTCCTCACCTTCCTTTTACGGAATGGTTGAATGCCAGAAGAGAGACACAAAGAAAATATTATCGGAAGTACCTTAGTGATTGGTTGTATCCTTAGTTGTATTAAGAGGACACAAGTGTGGATTAAAAAACATGTTTTATTTCAATCTTTGTTGTTACATCTGTGTTCTTTAAGAAAGTATGTCAACTTGGGTGGAGGGAACGTCTTCCAAGCAGGACGTAATGGGGTCCTAGGTGTCTGACTGGCCAACATTCTTTGAGTGCGTTCATGATTGATGTAACGCGTGTCGTAAGACAAGAGTCGCTGAGACCGCATCCATTGGACGAAATGGTAGCATTCGACTTGAGGGCAATGGAGTTCTAAGGGATGCTGATGTTGTCCGCAAGAACCGACGGAACTGAGGCGGGGTAGATCGTCGAACTTGGGACATTCCCATTGTTCCAAGTCTAAATGAGGGATCTTCCAGGTATCCAAACATTCATCTTCCATCCCTCCTTTGTGAGCCACGAGGGTCCGTTGCGGGGTTTTGAATTGTTGGTAGAGATGACGTACATCGACCAAGGAGCTCACTAGCCACATGATACGTTTTGGGATAGTAGGGAAGACCATGGACGTACTTGGAAACGTAATGAGCAGTACGTCGATCTTTGACAGAGAGATGGGGCCATTCCACACAAGGCTTGAAGTGGATGGATCCATAATGGGTTCCAGTATGGTCGCAGTATCCCAGCTCTCTAGGTAAGATCTGACGTCCACTACAGAAATATTCCAAATCAAGGACGAGGCACACTTCATCGAAGTGGTGTTTCGTCGTCGTCGTCCTCTGAGGAGGATGAGGCGGAGGACCAATAGTATTTGGTGGGCATGCCTCGTTCGGACCAGAAGTCGGTGACGTCTGGGTCGGGATCGTCGGCGGCTGAGAAGACATAGCGGCACTCTTTGCATACACCACGATCCAGTTCCCAGGTCTTCAAGACCGATAAAGGGAGTCGATTTCTTTCGTAGCGACAACCCTTGCACAAGTAACGATCCAAGAGAGCGTCTATACGTTTGAGGAGTCGTAAGGTCGTGAGATCGTCTTTGTCTTCTGTTTGTGTAGCCACATCCACATGAGACATCCTGTGAACAAATGGGACAAAGAGGCGGACTTTTATTTTTTATAAGAGCGTCCACGGGAGGCACACGTGAAGACCATGCACGGGATGGACACGTGCTACGGGTTATAAAGGGAACACATCGTTCAAACTAAGATCAGTTGGACACCATGAGTTATCCTGCATTGATGATGATGAAACCGGACTGTGGAAAGAAACCGACCAAGTGAGGTAAGAAGAAGGACGATGTCGTTCGTGAGACTGCCCAACCGCCTGCCAAGATTTACAAGGAAGCTTGCGAAAAAGCGGCCGCCAAACGAAAGGACGAGATCAAGAAGAAGGATGAGGAACTGAACCAAGCCGCTTGTGAGTTGGATGCGCTGTTGGTCTCTGTGCCGACCGAGTTGCCTTCGTACGAAGAGATGATGGCAAAGTCTGTCGACATGTATGAATCGTTACCGCCTCAACCTTTTGAGGTGAAGTTGGTCGAAGGAAGGGTGCACCACGACGTTCCTTTTGAACCCACACCCTTGCCGGCTCCTGAACCAACAGCACCACCTCCTCCTCCTACAGTGTCACCCTCTTTGTCCCGATCGTCGCCGCCTCCTTTGATCAAACCTTCGGGCGACGTGCTGTGCCTGTTTCATGCCACTCCATTGACAGGCGGACTGTCCAAGAATGGCACCCCGTACATGTACTGCCGAGATCACGATGAGGTGTGTCCTTTGTTTGTGATGGGCGCCGATCGAGTGCAGACCTGGATCGATGCCATCGAGGCGCAGCTTCATGCCGATCTCCGACAAGGACCCTGGCATTGTTACCATCAGGAGAAGGCGCGTTTGTCGCGGACGGTGAAACCAGAATCCCCTAACAAGGGTCGTTTCTTCTTAGCCTGTCGACAAGTAGAGTCGTGCAAATTTTTCCAGTGGATGGGTGTGTCGGGAACTCATGACCTGTCTCGGGGGAGACGATCAATGGGACGGGTTTCCCACACAAGAACCTGTGGATGCCATGGCGACGTTCGCGGCTCTGAAACGTGAGGCCGACTATAAATGGTCTCATTTTGTCGTGTATCTGATATGGTTGACGCGAACCCTGGGACCTGAGAGAGCGTACGGTACATGGCAGATGTTGGAACAACGGTACCTGAAAGATCTACCTAGTCTCTTGGAGTTAACAGTCCGACTCCTTCTCACCAAGACGTGCCGAAACGCAAACGGCAGAACCGCCGTGCGTCCGGCGTCACCACTTACACGGATCCCGGAACACCCGGTGCCTTAGGCGGCGTGGCCCGATATGCCAAAGCGCAAGGTTTGTCCTTGAAAGAAGCCCGAGACGAATTGCAAGGGGAATTGGCCTATACGTTGCATCGTCCGGTCCATTGACGTTTCCAGACGTCCCCCGTTTTGGTGTTTCACAAAGACGATCAATGGCAAGCCAATCTGGTGGAGATGCAACCTCTCAAGAAATGGAATGAAGGAAACCGATACCTCTTGAGTGTCATTGACGTGTTGTCCAAGTACGCCTGGGCCGTCCCCGTCAAGAACAAGACCGGTGTGGCTGTGACAGAGGCGTTTGAGAAGATTCTGCGACAGAGTGGGCGGAAACCGTTACATTTACAGACGGATGCCGGAAAAGAATTTGACAATGCCCCGTTCAAACGTTTGTTGGAAAAAGAAGGCATTCACCATTTTTCGACGCATGGGGATGCCAAAGCCTCTATCGTCGAACGTTTCAATCGTACGTTAAAGCAACGCATGTATCGTTATTTCACGGTGCGTAATACGCAAGTGTATGTGAACGTGTTGCCCCAACTCCTCGACGGCTACAATGGGAGTCAGCATCGGAGAATCGGCATGGCTCCACGCGACGTGACGGAGAAGAACGAAGGAGTGGTGTGGTCCACGTTGTACGGCAAACGCTTGAAGCAGCGTCCTCGTCCGAAACTCAAAGTGGGCGATTGCGTCCGACTCAGCAAGAAACATCGTCTGTTCAAGAAAGGTTATCTGCCTGGTTGGACCGAAGAAGTGTTTGTCGTACAACGCGTGGTGCCCGGACCCGTCGTCACGTATAAACTGAAAGAATGGGATGGAACGCCTCTCGAAGGCAGTTTCTACGAAGAACACGTTCAGAAAGTGACCGTGCCGAACGAAGCCTTGTTCCGCGTGGAAAAGATCCTGCAACGACGCGATCGTATCGTTAAAGTGCGTTGGTTAGGTTGGCCGAAGAAATACGATAGGTGGGTGCCTCGTTCTGCGTTACGACATGTATAAAACCAAGACACAAGACACAATAAAGAGGTGATCATGTCTCGTTATGTGACGTTGTCGAGTCATGTTCAAAAATCCGAGTTCCCTGACAATGGTCCTTCCGAGTTTAAGGTCCGTCTGCCTAACGATCGTGCCTGGAAGAAAGACACCGATCGTTGGGAAGTGGGATTGAGTGGCGTATCTCTACCTGTCATTCCACCACCACCACCTGTACACCCCGAAAAGACCCTGTTTCACGAGGCGTACCATGGCGTGGGCCATCCAGAAACATGGCATAAGGAAGGATACTTGTGTACTTTTTACTATAGCACCACGACAAGGAATTCCAGTGGAGAGCTCCGTATTGCGCGCAATCAACGAGGGGTGATACTCTTGTCGGAGATCACCCCTTCCAAGACGGGTGTGGAATTTGTCAACAAGATCATCCATCGAATGCAACAGAAGATCGAGGACAGTCTACAAACCGGGGAGCACCTTCACTTTGAGATTGTCGATACGAGTCAGACCCCCCAAAAGACGACGAGATATAATACCATGGCAACATTTGTATGGAAGGGAGACGATTTGCTTCTAGATAATACGCATGTGTTTAAGAGCGGGGTCATGTGGAAGTATTTTGGATGGGTCAGCGAACTGGCTTTCCATATGGGATGGTTGACCAGGACGACGACCAATGGACCTTTTCAGCCAGGTCACTACAAGAAAGGACCCAATCTACTCATGGAAGCTATTGATAAACACGCCCCGGTACCGGATTACACCGCAGAAAACTTTCGTGATGGATCCGTCTTTCAGGGGTACCCTAATGGTTTTACCACTGAAACCGGACCGGTAGCCTTGACGTCTGAAGGTGTGGGATGGAAGGTTTTGTATCAGTATGCATATTTCATGGTGATGGCTAAAGCTTTCAATTGGCGTTTTGTACGTCTGAACGAAGCCTTTGCCAATTTGAAGGACACCCCATTGGCGACGCAACAGATCGAACGTCCCCTCTTTGTGTACGTCAACCTGATGGAAAGTCAATGGTTGGAAGAGTCGTACGACGAACTGTTGCGCACCGTCCCCTATAAAAGTGGAGGTGCCTGGTGGGAACCACAACAAGTCCACTACCATCGCCTATGCGGATCTAAGATCGAGACGATCCACGTACGTATCAAGGAAGTCGACGGTCGTCCCGTGGCCTTTCCTAAGGATAAAACAAGTACTCTCTGTCTCCATTTTCGTCGTCGTCATGAATCGTATCGTCGTTCTCAGCGATCCTTCGAAAGAGTTTCCGGACAATACGACCAATGCGTTCAAGTCGCGACTCCCTCAGGAAGTCCAGTTTGAAGGGGACTGGGAGGTCGGACTAACATCCATTTCCATGCCCGATCGCGGTCTAGATGTCAACACCTTGTTCGCCAAAGACACGACCAACATAGCAACGGTCAAGTATCAGCTGTTAGATGTGTCGGCTGATAGCCGTACGACTCGTACAGAGCATGTGACACGTGAGGTTCTCGTGAAGAACGAATCAGCGATCGTGGATGGGGTGGGATTCATGAAAGCCCTGTTTGATGAGATCGATTGACAGATCACCAATACCCTGCAAGGGATAATCAATGGTCGCGTAGAGGATCCGCGTCGACTCACCTTTCGATGGGAAGGAGAGGTGGCTGTCTTGGGAAGAAAAGACATTGGGGTACTGGGAAGTGCTCCTGGTAATAATGTGGTGGAGTTTCGCGTGGATGAAGTCCTGGCCATTCGTATGGGATGGCTCACCAAGTCGACTAGTGGAACACACAAGTTGGGACCTAATCTCCGGTTCAATCTCTACGGCAAGACGAATAAGAGATCGGATAGGGCAGCCACGACCGAATTGACCTCGGGTCGTCTCTGGATCGTAGACTTGGGTTCATTGGTTTTGAGTTTCGCATTGGAATGGCGCTTTACAAACTTGTCCAAAGCGTTTCAGACGGCTGTGAACCATGGTTCCCGAACCTTATTGATCTATTCGGATGTGGTGAGTAGCAACATCATGGGAGATGCCGAACACCCCCTGGTGCGAGAAGTCCACTACAACCGAAGTGGAGGAGGTGACGTCTATTTCGAACCGACCCACATTCAATGGATGCCCCTGCGACGTCGTTATTTGGATGTCATTGAAGTCAGTGTGGCCGAGAGTGATGGACGTCTGGCTATCTTGGGAGAAGGTACGAGGACCATCGTCACCTTTCAGTTCCGGAAACAACCGGACCAATACGTATAAAAAAGAGAGGGACACTTTGTTGGGAGACGATTCATCATCATTAAACGTGTCGTGATTCTCAGCGATCCGTCGAAGGAGTTTCCGGACAACACGACCAATGCGTTCAAGGCGCGTCTCCCTCAGGAAGTCCGTTTCGAAGGGGATTGGGAGGTCGGACTAACGTCCATCTCCATGCTGGATAACGGTGTGGATCTCAATGTCTTGTTTCCCAAAGACACGACCCGCATCGTATCGTTCAATTATAAGTCGTTCCATCATGTCACCAATGTCACACATGTCCATACATTGCACGTGACACCTGCGACACTTATGAAGAGACAAACAGAGATTGTGGACGGGGTTGGACTGATGAAAGCTGTGGTCCGTGAGATTGATCAAGCGGTCTTCGTCAACAGTCAGGATGAGCATGGGGTTGAAGGGTCTCGAACCCCATCGACGCATCGACCGATGTTCCGGTGGGAAGGAGAGGAACTAGTCATGGTCAAAACAACTATCACTGCTAGTAGTAACAGCAACATCAACGACAATCTCGTGCTGGTTCGAATAGACGAACAGTGGGCCTTTTGTATGGGTTGGCTCCAAAAGGTGAATGACACGTATAAACTGGGTCCTCATCTGTTGTACAATCTCTACAATGTGAAAACCGGGAACGTAGAGAAGGTCCAGGACACGGAACTACCGAATGATGTGTTATGGATGATAGACTCGGGAACCCTGGTCTTGAGTTACACGGTGGAGTGGCGATTTGTCAACTTGAATGACGCGTTCCAGACGGCCGTGAGCCCTGGCTCACGAACCTTACAGATCTATTTTGATGTGGTGAAGAGCAACATCATGGGAGATGCCGAACACCCCCTGGTGCATGAAGTCCACTATCAACGACGTGGAGGAGGTGACGTGTATTTCGAACCAGTCCACATTCAATGGATGCCCATGCGTCGTACGTATCTGGACGTCGTCGAAGTCAGTGTGGCCGAGAGCGACGGACGACTGGCTACCTTTGCTAAAAAACATCGTAGAACCATCGTGACCTTTCAGTTTCGGAGGAAACAACCGCTGCAGCACATATAAAAAAAACGCTGTCGGGAGGTCATCATCATTCTCATCATGCGTGGGGGTAGTTTAACACGGTATTATCCTCCGTACCTTCGTGGAGCGGGTGCCACCGAAGATTTGATCAAGATTGCGTCGCCCGTATTGTTGAATGCTATGCAATCAGGACTTCGAGCGGCTGCCAGTGGTCGTTTGTTCAGTGACGTCGGAGGTGTAGTGGGACACTCGTTGAAACGCGGTTTGAAACGAAAAGCGGGCGCCTTGGTGAAAGCCGGTCTCAAAGCCGGTGGACGGCATGCCTATAAAAAAGCCAAACAAAGTGTGACATCCATCTTTGGACGATGAACCTCCGACCGATCGTTGTGCATTCGCGGTTGCGTTGACAACGCGCCTACCGTCGACATCAGTCCGCCCCTACCGGTGGTATAAAAGGCAGAATCCCCGTTCAGTACGGTGGTTGGTTGATCCCTCACGTACCAAGAACACGACGACGACGACCTCGACGTAGAAGACGACGACGATGAGTCTGGAACTCTTTACCATGCCTTCAACGGACATCACGGTCGATTCGTACCGGATGGTGCCATACAGTCAAGCCATGACGGGCATCGTGCCCATCACCTTTACCATTCCCGGTTTGGACGAATTTGTGGATTTGGGACGCAGCTATTTTGAAATCGAAGAGAAACTAAATTCAGCGTCGACCAATGGCATCGTGGCCGATACCAATGCAGCCTCGGATGCGACCGACACGAAGTCTGTGTACGTCACCAACAATCTCGCCCACGGTCTCTTCAAGCAGATCAATCTACGACTGGGTGGTGTCTTGATGAGTGAACAGACGGACACGTACATGTACAAGTCCTTCATCGAAACAGTCTTGAATTACAGTCGAGACGAAGGCAGTACCCTGTTGGCCCCTCAAGGTTGGGTGAATTACATGAACGTGGAGGAACAATTAGAGGCATCGGATGCCAACAACGACATTTCCACCACAGCTGGATGGGCGTACAATAGTACGAATGCTTTGAAGACGGCCACCAAACTCTTTTACGGGAACAACAAAGCTACGATGATCATGTATCCTCATTTGGCAGCCATGCGAACGGGACGTTTGCTGATCCCTCGCGTGGAAATGGTGATAGAAATATTTTGCAACACACCAGACTTTTTTCTGTTTGGGACCAAGACCAGCGGTACGGGAGTCAAAAAATATGTCACGTTGGGTCGAGAGGACATCAAAGTCACCTTTCATTTGTGCCGCGTCAACCTGAATGTCAGTGTGGGCAATGCATTGATGACCAAGATCGATGTGAAAGGTCAAATGGCCAATTATCCCATGGTCAAAAGTCAAATCCGAACCTTTTCGTTTGATGGCAAGACCACCTTGTGGACAGAAGACCAGTTGTTTACAGGTCGTCTTCCCGATCGCTTGGTCGTCGGACTGCTGGATAGCAAAGCGTTTAATGGGGATTTGGAGTATTACCCGTATGCCTTCCAAGATTTTGGAGTGAAGAGTGTCCGTTAACTGGTGGGTGGGGAAGAATATCCCTATCCGACGTTGGAACTGAATGGCACCAATACACGGAAAGACTGGTTGGGCTATCAACGTCTCTTGGAAACCAGTGGTTCCATGGTGCATCATCGTCCTCACATGATCCAGCCAGGAGACTGGGGATATGGCAAGAATTGTACCTCGTTCACGTTTAACAATGTACCCAATGGCGATGCCGATTCACCGTATCATCGAAATCCCAAACAAAAAGGCAAGCTGCGTCTGGAAATCCGATTTAATGCCGCTCCCAATAAGAACATCACCATTTTGGTGTTTGGTGAATTCGAAGACAGCTTCCAGGCCGGTGCGAACGGAGCCATCACTTATCAAAAATACGAGTGAACCAATGGAATTTGTGCCCTTGAGTGACGTGACCTTACGCGCTTTGGCTTTGGACGATCCGGTCCTGAGACGCGTCTTTCACGGCGTCCATCCCTCTGACGGACTTCCATCGCGTCCACCCCATACGACGCGGGCCGCCTACATTGTTAATACGGATCCACGAGGGGAACCGGGTCAACATTGGTTAGGAATTTGGACGGAGAAAAATCGGTGTGAAGTCATGGACAGTTACGGACTCCCGATCACCACGCACCCAACCTGGAGAGGTGGCTCGAAGACGAATGGGATTCGGTGCAATGGAACGACCGGACCCTCCAAGCTTTGAACAGTAAGCTTGCGGTCATTATGCCTTGATGTTTTTGAAAGATAGGGTTCGGGGACGCACCATGCTCGAATTTGTGCAACGCTTTTCTCCCCATGATTTTGTAGCCAACGATCGAGTTGTCGGTCGACAAGTACGTCGTCAAATTGTCAAAGAGTGGAATGCGTTACCCTCCCTTCAATGTACGCCGCATGAGCCGATCCTTCTACATTAAAAAGACATTTCATCACATGTCTTGTCTTGTCTTGTCTTGGGTCGTACTATAAAAAGGGGCGGATCACACCCTATCCTATAGAACAAGATGGTCCGTCGTAAGAGACTGCGTCGTAGGAGACGACGATGACGACAGC
Organism: Montipora foliosa; assembly: GCF_036669935.1. NCBI lineage: Eukaryota > Metazoa > Cnidaria > Anthozoa > Scleractinia > Acroporidae > Montipora > Montipora foliosa. The sequence continues at coordinate 45,101,809 of NC_090869.1, forward strand.
GGGGTGGGGCTTTAGCCCGTCATAAACCCCGACTTGTCGATAAGATTGCGGAAGGGATGTCCATGTTTTTATCGGGTCCCGCCCCATCGTTTGGGAAAGTAGGCCTCTTGCTAGGGAAACACGCTTTTAAGGGTATAAAAGATAATGTGCAGCGCTACCGTCGATGAGGGGGATCATGATACGACAACCCAGTAGTACGATGATCGTCGGTCCGTCGAGGAGTGGCAAGACGCAATTGACCGAAGCACTCTTGACGGAAGGAGGTGTCTTTGAAGGAGGTCAGACGAAACTGTGTCATTACTGTTATGCCGTATGGCAACCGCGTTTCGAACGTATGAAAGGTCGTGGGATCCGATTTCACGAAGGGATCCCCGACATCGATGATCTTCGACATTGGTTCGGAAAAAGTCAAGGTGGGATCCTGGTATTGGATGATCTCATGGACGAAGGAGGGAACGACAAACGAGTGTTGGACCTGTTCACCCGAGAATCGCATCATTGGAACATCACGGTGTTATATTTGTGTCAAGATTTGTTTCCACCCGGCAAATATGCCAAGACCATCTCCAGGAATGCCCATTATCTCTTCGTTTTCAAGAATCCGAGAGATCAATCAGGATTTCGGGCCTTGACGTTACAAGCCTTTCCCGATCGATGGCGTGACGTCCTTCGTCTCTTCGAGAGGTGTACGCAACGACCGTACGGGTATATAATGATGGATCTTCATCCCGCCTCAGACGATCGGTACCGACTGTTCAGTTGTGTGACACAGTCCGACGGTCCGACCCAGGTGTGGAAACGTGAATGACCAGCCCAGGATCCCCGTTTGCCCATTGGGATCCCTCCGAGTATCAACGTGCCTTATCAGAGTACCGACGAGAGAGAGCTCCTTCCACACCTTCCAGTCCCGGATCGCCGTTTAACCAGTTTCAATTTGAACGCAATCCCTCCGAGTATCAAAGGGAACTGCAAGAGTACCGTCAACAGCAGCAACGACGTAGAGCCAAAGAACGAGCTGCCCGTCAACGTCGAAGACAGGGAGGACGTTCTTTGCATTTGAGTTAACGACTCGAGGTCGCCCAACACATTCCTATAGGAACCCGATCGTTCAGGATGACCTCCCCAGCTGGTGTGGGGAGTAGGACACCACGTACGTCCCCGGCTGGTGTGGGGAACACCATTCCCGACATGACCCCAAGAAACACGCCGGCCGGGGTCGGAACACGAACACCCAACAGCACGATTCAAGAGTTTTTGGAAACGTTGGATCAAGGTCGTGTGCCGACCCCCAGTCCCAATGCCCTGTTGACCGAACTGGGTCTTGATAGTGGAGGATTGCAGACCGATACGCTTCTCTCCCAACGAGAACTCATGATGCGTTCTCTCTTGGACGGGAGTATCCCCGTCGCTCAGAGAACGCAGATTCAAAGAGATTATCATATCTCTGACCAAGATTTACAAGATTTTGCCGCCAGTGGTCCTTCCACTGCGACGGCCACCCGTCGTCCTCGTCCCACCACCGGAGGGAAACGCCCACGTCGACGACCTCTCCCAGCGTCTCCTGCAGGTTCCCGCCGTTGAGGTAGCAGTGGCGGTGGCAGAGGAGGAGGAGGTTCTCCTGGAGGGAGCAGTCGCCGTGGAGGTGGACGACGACGTCTCGATCAAGACGGACTTCGACGTCAAATGGATTTGTTATCTCAAGACGCCCGTCAACGAACGGATGGACGTCGTATTCGGAACATCACTCATACCAACACTGTGACCACAGTCTACGAAGACGGTGGCACGCCTACGGTCCGACGTACCTCCTCCCGAATCAGTAATCCATAAAAAGGGTCACCACGTCCACCTAGAACCTCATTTCCATAATGCCCAAACCCATCCGACGCCGACAAGACGGAGGTATCTTTCCTTTAGTGATTCCTGGTCTATTGGCCGCAGGAAAAGCAGCTGCCTTGGGAGGTGCAGGAGCTGCAGGTGGTTACGCTGTTAAAAAAGGATTGAAAGCCACCGAAGCCGCCGTCCAACGCCATCGACGACGACAACGTGGACACGGTCTCCTGGCCGTCCTAGGCAAAGCCGTGGCTGCTGGGTACCAATTAGGAAAAGATAAAAAGTATAAAAGGATGGGTGCCAAAGGAGTCACAGGTCATTATGAAGCGCCTGAATATAATTATGGAATGATGAAACGGATTCTCCAACGAAAACCTTGGGCGCGAAAAATGGTGATGGATCGAATGATGCGTAGGGATCCACATCCTTTGAGGAGACTATGAAACGAAGAAGAAGAAAAGCACCAGTCCGACGACGACGACGCCAGCGTGGGGGTGTGCTCCCTTTGGTGGCCGCAGGCGTAGGCGCCCTACTCGGAGGCCTGGCCGCCATGACGTGTAACAATGCTAGGATTCGAGCACATCACTGTAAACGGTATGATGACATGGTGGCTCGAATACGAGCTGAAGATGCACGCCGTGGAGACGATTCGGCCATCGTGTACACGCACATTCCTCCCTATAAGCCACCCCGCTACAAAGGTCAAATCTTTCTCGAGAAACTCAAACGTAAACTCACACGCCGACGATGGCGGTAGCATTTGGTGGGGTGTGAGACGTCAACGCGGACGTGGTTTACCCGTATGGGTACAACGGGGCGGCAACCTGGTGATGATCCCAACTTCTAAACCCCGGCGAAAAGGACGCCGACGACGACGACGAAGACGACCAGGTGTACTCCGTGTATAAAAAGAACGCCCGGATCTATAGCCCGGAACATACCAACATGTCGTGGAGGATTGAATGACAATGGCCGTTTCTAGGGAGTGTCTTGAAAGAAGCCAATCATCAAACGCGTCGGGCACGACTTCAGGCCGCCAATGCCGATCAAATCAATGCCGTGAGTGAATTGGTCATGAACACGATCCGAGGAACCATTCCTGTATCGTCTAAGACGGTGGGACGACTTCGACCTTACGAAAAGGTCTTGGGGGACATGTCTCGTCGAAAACATTCTATTAAAAGGAGACGTCAATTGATGATGAATCAGACAGGGGGAGCTCTTTGGGATGGTCCGAACGCAGCTTGTGACGTGATACGACGAAGCAAACGACACGGTTTAAACACGGCTTGTGACATACTAAGACCAAGGAAGCGATAGCATAAAAGCCCGAGGACATTTCGATCCAAGGATCCATTTGCAACATGGACGATGGTTGGTGTGATAACACGTGGATGTACGGGCCTCGTTCGTTTTGTGCCCTACAGGATCAGATACGTGGGCTTCGACATCGAGTCCGAGAACAATGCAACATTGTCCGTCAATTGACCGATCAATTGCAAGAACGCAATCAGAGTCTGGATCTCGCCGAACAAAAGATGGGGGTCTTGCAAGAACAAGTCTGCGAATTGAATCGGCATTTGGAACGAGAACGACACGAGAAACAGGACCTCTACTATAAAACCAGGGAGAGACGCGAAGATCTTAGTACCTCACGATGAGCGAAGTGGAGACCATTCCAGGATTCGAAAACAAAGTCTTGATCGATCCCCAACGACTTCGTCAACTCGAAGACGTGTACAAGGAACGTCTGACTGAAAACATTCCCTTGGCCAAAGCCGCCCGTATCGCCGCCAAACAAGAAGCCATTCTCATGTCGGACCAGATTCCTCCAGGTGTGAGGAAAGCCTTGGCCACCCCTTTAGCCAATGAAAAGAAACTGTGGACCAAAGCCGTCCGACAACCTCTCGGGTTTGGACCGGATGCCGACGACGAACGCGATGCCGAGGCCAATGCCTATGCGCAAGGACCCTTACACTCCATGTTGATGCAGCTGGTCCAAAAGAAGAAGAAAACGCCCGAGACCCCAACCACACCCTCGGCACCCCCTAAAGCTAAAAAACGACTTCGATTCATGACTCAACCGAAAGCAGCCCCACCCAAAAAGAAAAAGAAGAAGAAGTCGCCTTCCAAGACACCGGCTCCGTCGGTCGACTGGGGACACCTTCCGTTTCAAGGGGACCCCAGGATGATGGGGGACAGTGTGGCCGACTATGCGGACACGACCGCTCAATCGGTGAAGAGGAAGATTCGTAAGAAAGCAGGTCGCCTCCGTCCCACCGAAACAGATAAATTACGACGCCCGCCCAGTTGACAAACGACAATTGGATGACGAGGACTACTAAGAGACGCCAACGACGACGACGACGACGTACCCGTCAACGAGGTGGCAAGTTTGACTTGCAGAATGCTTTGGCCAAGACTGGGATCGAGTCTCATTGGCCTGGCTATCAGTACATGGGTCCTGGCACCAAACTCGCCAAACGACTCAAACGGGGTGATCCCGGCATCAATCGGTTGGACAAGATTGCCAAGACCCACGACATGGATTACGCGAAGGCCAGAAACTTACAGGACAAGTGGAAAGCCGACGACAAAATGATTCGGGCTATCAGTAACCTCCCAGGCAAAAAGAAGAAGACGGGGAAAGTGGTCAAGAAAATCATGCAAATGAAACGTAAACTCAAACTTTAATTTCTTCTTAACGAAATTTAAGATTGAATATTCTTGTTCGATGCCAAGGACCGTAAATGTCAATAAAAGGTACAAAACGAAACTGTCCCGTTCTCTGGTTCTTTTTAATTTGTTTTTCCGGGTGCCAAATGGGTCGTCTCCGATAACTCCAGGCTTTATGTAGGGCATGGGCTGTCGCGCAGCAAAACAGTTCTCCCCAACGTCTAGCCAGACGATGACGACGACATAAACGAGGTTGTTGTGTCTGCAACAAAATGAAAATGTCCGTCAGTCCCTCTTCTCATATGATAGCATTCGAAAAGCCATATCAGAATACACTCCGCACATTCCATCATCAACCAGCCTTGGGTAGGACAACGCATTTGAGAGGGATCTGAATGGGACGGTACGACCATCTGAAAAAAAGTCAAATCCTTCCGGTTAAACAAGAACAGTATGGAGATCCCAGACCGTGATAACGTCCCGTACGTACAACCAAATGTCCTTCGGTACTCTGGTACACCAAATGTCCCTCCTCGTTGCGGACCATGATCTGACGACGCCATACAGGTGGATCCAAATAATAAAGGGCCACGCCTCTGTCCTCTTCCAATATCTCCTCCTCAAGGTCCTCATCGTAGGGATAAATCACGCGTAACTGAAACTGTCCAATGCCTGTTATTGGATCCAACCCCATATAATTATAAAACCCGTACCGTGTCACGATCGCATCCACAATGGCAAGTTTCTGAACGGTGGTGTAACTTTCTCTATGACACTCCCTACAGTAACAGTCCTCGTATCCGATGTAATCCTCGTAATCAGGGGGGTTGATAAGAATGCACTAGGAAAAAATAAACAAAATGACTCCCGTCAATCCATGAAAAAAGAAAGTCCAGTCAATCGTTCCTCCATCAGCATGCAGCGAACCTCCGGCATATAGGGTCGTCTCTCGTGCACGTGGAAGCGGCCACTCCACGTACAAAAACATCGATCGGCACTGACCATGATCTGACAAGGAAAAAATCATCGTGTAAGCTCCCATACGGCATGGGATTCATAACATCCCCTGTACGAGAGGGTATAGGATCTCGCGGTCACACCCGATACCCTGCGACGCCCAAACGTTCCCAGACACTGTCGTCTGTGTTCCCACGGCAAGATAGATCCATTCAATCGGTAAAGACAACGTATGCATGTGATGGGTCCAAAGGAACAACAAGGTGAGTCCCAAAGCATGAATCCTTCCCCATAGGCGTACACAGTCATGGTCTATAAAAAGAAAAAACATAGGTCATCGGTATGACCGACGGTATGACCGACGAAATCTATACGTCCCTTGACACTGTCGTTCGTGTTCCCACGGTGGGGTATGTCCATCAAATCGGTGAAGACAACGTATGCACGTCACGGGTCCAAATGTCAAACAACAACAAGATGCGTCCCAAAGCATAAACCCTTCCCCAATGGCGTACACCATCATGGTCTAAAAAAGACAAACCATCTTTTGAATAGATGTCCAGACTTGGAGATAAACAGTTTCTTGTTCGGAGGAATGGGGTCTCCTAGACGAATAAGCCGATCCATATTTAGGCAGACTGCACCAAGTCTGTGAAAAACAGAGAAATGACGTTGGTAGGAGAATCGACTATAGGCTACGGTATCTAGGTCTTGTACCCCTATTGACGAGTCTGAATAGGTCTGAATAGTTCCATACGAATACGTGTATCCTTGTCCATCATTGTCCGTAAAAAACTGCCCGAAAAAAAGGAGAGAGCGCACCACAGCTAATAATAAAAGGAACGGAACGTATTAGTAATACGGACGACGTTCACAGGAGAACCGCTTATCGATGGCGACGAATACGACCATGGCAACCGATCGCCCTCCATAACTCCACCACGAATTCCAGCTCTTTCGCCTTCCAACCCCACTGGGATGAAAAATGGGTAAATCTGTTTAGACGACACCACATCTAACGATAAAGGCAACGAAACGTATGAATTAGTAAGGCATCCCAATAGAGACCTGTGGCACTAAGACGGAAGCAATAGGAGGAACAACATCCACACCCATAAGAGGTACAACGTCCTTCCTGAAAATCAAAAAAAGGGAACCTCGTGAAAAAGAGACCGACGGCGGTCCGTATGACAACGACGACGTCCATAGGAGACTTCCAATCCGTCACATCGACAACGAACAAGGCATCCGTAACACACACAATGAAAGGGATTGCACTCGATCCAAGACCATTGATCCCCTGGACAATGTCGATACCCTTGATAGGTCCTATGTTCCTGTACCACCATCTAAAAGAAAAAATGTTTAATCACTCGAATACTTCCATCCAATAACATATCCTCCATCGACGCTGTTCAACTGTGCGCGGAGGTTTTCCCATATACCACACATCCTCGAAAGATTTCTCAAATTGACAAATCACCTGCACACAATAGGGAGAAAAAAACTGCAACTAAACAACCATTCCCTGACATAAATGACACTAGCCCCCCAGATCACGACGACACGGTGGGAAACCATAACCTACGTCACACTCACAAATCATATGTCCTGGACGACGGCGACGTGCATAAGAGACCAAACAGGAACAGTCCCACTTTCCACACGTAAGTTCCACGTAACTACAACGACATTGCCATTCGACCCAATGATGATCCTCTCCAGTGACCACCAGGACCTACAAGAAATGACACCTGACATAAGTGACACCAGTCCCCCAAATCGCCACGACACGGTGGAAAACCATAACCCACGTCACACTCACAAATCATGCGTCCTGGACAACGGCGACGTGCGTGACGTGTGTGACAGGAACAGTCCCACTTCTCACACGTATAAGTGTGTATACTACAACGACATTGCCATTCGACATACACTCTCCACGTTCCAGTAACCACCATGACCTAGAAGAAACAGCGACAGTGAGGGGTTCGAAGGGGCATACAAATCGACACATATCGACACCAACGACAAACAACAAATGACAAACCCCTCTCGACGAAAACGATAATTGCCCGTACAATAACGATACCCCGGACAATTCAACATTCGACCAAGACAATACCGACATAACATGATTCGGCTTCCAACATGTTGGTTCCCGGGTGGAAACCGACAACACCACCCACACTCAAACACGATAGTCGATTCTCCTACGAACGTCGCCGTCATCTAAAGACATTAAAAAAGATAAACGAGTCTATCAGGTTCGCTTCGATTTCGACCCAACACAAATAACAGGGACGTACCGTGTCATGTTGACTGCAACGTGGTAGATGGGATAACTCTTCGTGAATGGGTTTCCAGCGTTCCCTTCGGTCCTTCTCTCGGTCCTTCTCCTCCTCTCGATCTCGAGCCTCCAGCACATGTTGACGTACTTCGGGAGGTAACAGGTCCCAATACGAAGCCTCGTCGCGGATCGCCGGGGGCTTTTTGGTGGTCTGGCATTCTTTCCACCAACGTCCATTGTCTTGCTTGACCCATACCTCTTCCTCATAGTTTGGGTCTTGCTCGATCTCCATACCACGTCTGGCCACCGCCGACTCAATCATACGTCTCTTCGAATCCGATGCCATGACTTTTGATACGCCACTCGATCGGGCTCGCTACTTAACAGGAGTCGTTCCACCAATCCCTGTTCCCCTAAGGGTCACATGACTCTCTGGGGGGATACCCCCCCATCCCCCCAGAAGACCTATCTCCCTTCGGATTGGTCCATCCATAATACACGTCAAGGTCCTTCAAGGTGACCCTCTCTCTATAAAGGACACGTCGTCTTTTTTTCACAATTCATCTCATCATGGATAGTGACGATGACTTAGCTCAAGCACTCCACGAGTTTGAACAAATAGGAGGTGCCGCTCCAGGACGTTTCGTCTTTGAAAGACTACCTGTGGTGGAACGACGTAGTGTCCGTCTCGGGGTTCGTGAACGGGTCTTTCAACTTCGCCCTCGACAGATGGGAGCTTTCATTCCTCGACAACGCCTGACCGATGCCCTCGTGCAAGGTCTTCGTACCGCTCTAGACGATCTGATAAATGACCAAGACATCCCGGACGGCGACCGGATTTACATTGCTCTGGCCTCCAATCGTATTGCCAATGCCTACAACGGATGGGGACTGCGGGCCGGGGAATGGCGCGCTCAAGGTCCACGCGTGGATGCCTTACTTGGGAATCTTTCCCACATGCTCAACTCCAACGAACAATTTGAAATCGGCGATTCCTTCACCCTCTCCTTCGTTCACGTACGCGGTGCTCCCACAGGTTCCGGTTACAAAAGAAAACATTTACCAGGTCATCAAGCATCGACGCGTCTCAAAGAGTTCAAACGCCGTCTCTTGCGCGTTCCACAGGATGACCAAAATCTATGCTGTCCATGCGCCATCGCTCTGGCTCGAGGGGTCTATCAACACCGAGACGACCTGAGGTCCTGAGGTCAATCATCGTCGCGTCACACGAGCGGCTCAAGAGCTTCTAGACGAAGCATCTCTTCCTCCCCAACCCTGCGGTCCAGAACAACTTCAACAACTCGTCACAGCTCCCAGTCTCCAAGACTACACTATCGTGGTCGTGGACGCCAACCGTGCTTACGCTTGTTTCGCTTACGGACGTGGGGACACTTTGTTAGGACTCACGAAGACGGTCATTATGATGCCTTATCTTCTTTGCCAGGTTTTTTCGGCAAAGATTACTTTTGCAGCAAGTGTTTTCGAGCCTACCATAATTTGGGTCAACATGCCTGTCGCAACAACCAAGCCAATCATTGCGGAGCCTGCTTGCAGAACGGATACCCTGATCATGGCGAGGCCTACTGACAGTACCGCACGGCTCAGACACTCTGTATCCTCTGTGGATGTTCTTTCTACGGGGACCTCTGTCTCCAAACCCATCAGTCCAAGACCCAAGCCGGTAGACCCGTCGATCCTCAACATCCCTCCGTCTGTGCCACCCGTCGTCAGTGTAAAGAATGTCACCGTATGTTACGCAGCCTTAAAGAGATCCGAACCCATCGGTGTGGGTTTCGGGAATGTTCATGCTGCCACGAACAGGTCGACATTCATCACCATCGATGTTTCTTACAAGTGGAAAAGACTCCCGCCGAACGACGACGCGATCAACGACGTCAACAATCCTTCGACAGGATCCTGACCAGGGGACTGGCACCTCTCTTAGCTGACGAGGCCGCTGAATTGAACGCCTTCCTCGCGGGCGATAACGACGAAGACGAGGACGAGGACGAAGAGAAGCCGCCCTTACACGTCTTCTTTGACATCGAGAGCATGCAAGTCGAGGGACGTCACGTACCCAATCTGGTGGTGGCCGAGACGGAAGACGACGATCGTCCCGTTTCGTTCCGAGATCCTCACGACTGTCTCTTTCACTTTCTGGAATGGTTAGAAACGCTGACCGAAGACGGAACGCGACCCCTGACGGTGATTGCTCATAATTTTAAAGGGTACGACAGTTATCCCGTCATCGATGAACTCCACCGGCAAAAGAGAGAAATTGAACAAATCCGAAACGGTGGGAAAGTCCTTCAACTCACCTACCCTCATGAAGAGACAACCATACGATTCATCGATTCGCTCTCCTTCTTCCAAATGCCACTGAGCGATTTCCCCAAGACGTTTGGGCTCACCGAACTCAAGAAAGGACACTTTCCGCATTTGTTCAACACCCCCGAGCATCAAACGTACATAGGCCAGCTTCCTGACAAATCCTTCTACATGCCCGACGGGATGTCCTTCAAGAAACGTCGCGACTTCGACACCTGGTACGACGATCAAGTGACACGAGAGGTCGTCTTTGATTTCCAAGCCAAACTCCTGGCGTACTGCAAATCGGACGTGAAACTCTTGAAACAAGGATGCCTCACCTTCATGCAGGATTTTCAAGCTCGTGCTGAATTCAATCCTTTTGAACAAATGATAGTAGCCTCCGCCTGTAATCTCTACTTGCACATGCATTGTATGGAAGAAGAGACCATTGCTTCCGAACCCCTCTTAGGATGGCGACGTCGTGTCAATCATTCCCAGGCCTCCATGGAATGGTTGACCTGGTGCGAACGCAATCTACGACGTCAAGCCTGGCTGACCCTCTCGCCGGAAGAACACGAGGACCATGAAGCCATGGCTCATGCCTACGGGCATGCCGTAGCGGATCATCATCCCTTACACTGCCAACGCATCCAACATGCTCGAAACGAGGGCGAGTACCACATTCCTGGCACCCGATACACGGTCGACGGATACGATGCCGGCACCAAGACCGTCTACGAATTTTACGGGTGCTTCTGGCACGGATGTCGGACCTGCCATCCCCAACGCACCGACGTGCATCCGACTCTGCTCGATCAGACCATGGACGAGGTCCGTGCTCTCGTCGACAAAAAACGCACGTTCCTCATCACGCTCGGGTACCAATTCGTGGGCATGTGGGAATGTACCTGGAACGCCCTTAAAGAATCCAACCAGGACATTATAGACTTTCTAGCCCATCAAAACCTCCAAGCCCCCCTCGAACCACGAGATGCTTTTTACGGGGGTCGGACCAATGCCATACGTCTCTACGCTCACGTCGAGGAAGAGGAGGAAATCCAATACGACGATTACACATCCTTGTATCCTTGGGTCAACAAGTACGGCACCTATCCTGTCGGACATCCCATCTTCCTGTACGAACCTGACACCACCGATCTCTCGCCTTATTTCGGCTTGGCCAAATGTACCGTCCTTCCACCTGCACATCTCTACCATCCCGTGTTGCCTTACCGTAGTCACGACAAGCTCACCTTTCCCTTATGTCGTACCTGTGTCGAAGAGAACATTTCCAAACCCCTTTTGGAAAAGACGCATGCCTGTCATCACACGGACGAAGAACGTACCCTCGTTGGTACCTGGTGCACCCCAGAACTAGACATGGCCGTACAGAAAGGCTACGTCATTCAACACGTACACGAAGTATGGCATTTCGACCATCAAGGCACGGGACTCTTCAAATCCTACATGGACACGTGGCTCCAAATCAAAGAAGAAGCCAGCGGCTGGCCCGAAGGATGTACCACCCCTGCTCAGAAACAAGCTCACGTCGATGCGTACTATGCTCAGGAAGGCATTCGTCTCCATCCCACCAAAATCCAAAAGAACCCTGGACTCCGAGCCCTGGCCAAGATGATGCTCAACTCGATGTGGGGCAAGTTCGGGCAACGGATCAACAAGACTCAGGTCCGAGAATTCACCAAACCTCAACCGTTCATCCAATTCCTCAACAGAGATCAACACGATGTCCGTTACATCAGTTCCCTGACGGAAGACCGGGTCGAAGTCCATTACAAATTACAAACGCACGATGTCCTGCCTTCACCCAATCTCAACATCTTCATAGCCGCCTTCACCACCTGTCATGCCAGACTCCGTCTCTATCAAGCACTCGATCATCTTGGCGAACGCGTCCTCTACTTCGACACCGACTCGGTCGTCTTCCTCCATCGTCCTGGCGACCCACCCTTGGACCCTCCACGAGGCGCCTACCTTGGCGACTTCAAAAGCGAACTCGACGCTGGAGATCACATTGTGGAATTCCGTTCGGGAGGTCCTAAGAACTACGGTTACAAGACCAAGAACGGAAAAGTAGAATGCAAGGTCCGCGGTTTCTCCCTCAACGTCGAAGGGATGTCTCAATTGAATTATAACGTCTTGCGTCAAAACACCTTGGACGAATTGCATCGTCCTCTAGACGAACCGCGTACCACCCGTGTCACGCAATCTCACACCATTCAAAGAAATGCCAAGACCTACACCTTAGAAACACAACCTTCTCACAAAGACTACCGGCTCGTCTACTCCAAATGGGTCCTGGATCCCACCACTGCCCAGACCTACCCTTACGGCTACGAACGGTTCACCGACGAGGATCTGGATCTCGCTGAAGTCTCAGCTGAATTATTTGCTTAGGGACGAGGTCATTAGACACCAGGTCTCCTCACACGTTCCCGCTTGTAAAATAAGTTGTTGATTAAACCGTTTCATGATTAGAGAAAAACAAAGAACCGTCTCTTAAGTGTTCCCTCCGGTTTTTCACATTCTCTACATACTTTTAACAAAGGACCCCCGACGTTGGACTTTGACCCCGCCGTCTAAACCAATCCTCTTCACGTGTGCACGTGATAATGGCGGACACAAAAATTTCAACCAATCAGAAGACGATGCATCTCATTAATTTTTGCTCTCCACCAATCAGAACGCTCCATTTCAAACCGGTCTATATTCCCCTATAGTACTACTGTTACTGTAGAACACTGCAGTGACTTTTTTCAGTGCATTGGTCTCGTTTCCAGCTTTTCGTTTCAAACCCCGTTTCAAAGATTGTCCTATGACCTGTTCTGCCATGTGTAACGATTTGCCACTGGCGGCTGCGTGGAATCCCTATTGCAAGGAATTCAACAACACATGCGATGCAATCTTGATCAATTCCTCTGTGACTCCAGACCCCTCGCATGATGCGTCTCCTTTTTTATTCTGGAGGGTGTTCCTCATTTTATACCAGAGTCTCCAAAAGAGACCAGGTTCCCGTTGCTCTGGCCTAGACTGACTTCGATCAGGTCTAAATAAGGACGTTGCATGGGCATCCATTGAATGTGCACCAGTTCAAAGAAGATCACACCCGTACCGTCTCGTCTATAATGCACTTCTCGTACCAGTGGATGGGACGAATCACCCATAATGTTACTATCCACCGAGTACACCAATAATGTTCACGACGTTGGAGTACTAAAAAGAAAAAAAGGAAAGGAACTTTATTTGTGTCTAGTCGTTCTAGCGCTGAAGCACTAATTGGGGACACTGTAAATCGAAACTAACAACTAACACAACTCAAGTCAAATGTTGGTTTTTTTGAGGAGAGGGGAAACCGGAGTACGCAGAGAAAACCTCTCGGTGCAGAGTGGAGAACCAACAAACCAAAGGCCGTATTCAGATTCGTAAACCTCCATTCCACAGCCTGGCTAAGATACAGACTCACTCTAGGCTAAAGGATCCAGAGACGTCCATTATCCAGTTCGGTAGTAGGGTGAGTCGCTGTCCCAGTGGTCTTGTCGTGAAACGAATACCTGAGGTTAGGACCCAGACTCACTTTTCCATCCACACTTTTTGAAAGCCAACCCATACAGTACGACAGTAAGTACTGGATGACAAATTGTACATCGCCGCCGTCCACCTGACATCAGCCAGTTTTTTTCTCTCCAGAATAGCACCCTGTCCTACCCACTGGAAGGTCGGTCGTTTTGCCTCCTCGATGCTGTCCCCATCAGTAGCGTCTTCGGCCAATGTATTCGTTATCTACCAGTCCATTTTGTCAATGAGGGCTTTCATGAATCCGACACCGGAGCAGAGGCCTAGGCAGAACTCGTGTGCGGTGAGGGCGTGTTGGTTGTAGAGTCCCTTAGACGAAACTTTGTTGTTATCAAATAGTCATCTGTACTGTCCATCACCATACTCGGATCCGACCCAACGTCGGGCATGGAGATGGACACCAGACCAACCTCCCACTCTCCGTCGAATCGAGTGACCTCGGGCAAGCTCATCTTGAAGAGACTCGCGGTGTTGTTAGGGAACTCCCGTGTTGGATCGCTGATTACGACGATACAGCCCATGATGACAACGGCGAAAATGTAGACAGATGGTGGTCGTTTTATCGACGAGACGTCCGTCCACTTCCGTCGCACTCACGTGCACCGTCTCGATCCTAGATCCCCGAAGACGATGGTATTGCACATGCCGCGGCTCCCACCATGCCTCTTCGCCTTTTTCCCTGTACCAGGAAGCCCAGTTTATGGTCACGACGAACGCTTACAACTTGCGATTCGTACGCATCAACGAAGCGTTCGAGAACTTCACAAAGAGCAAAATGTCGCAGACGAACGTCCGAAGCAGTTCGTCGTAAGAGTCCTCCAACCATCGACTCTCTACAAAGATTCGCATAGACAAACAAGGGACGTTCGACCGTACTTTTTGCCCTTTTTGAAGTTCTCGAACGCTTCGTTGATGCGTACGAATCGCCAGTTGTAAGCGCTCGTCGTGACCATGAACAGGGAAGACCATCCCTGACCCTCTGCGACAACACCCACAGGACCATTGGCAAAATTATTGGGATATCCTTTAAAGACAGACCTCGACTGTAATAAGATGAATGACCTTCATGGACGGGGTTATCTTTCAACCAACCCATATTCAGAGCCAACTCGGCGACAAATCCAAAGTACTTCCAGTGGACGCCTTGTGCATAAACGTATGGTCCAACACCAGATCGTCGTCTTCCCACTTGAATGTAATGGCCGTCTTTTTCTTCACAGACTGACCACTCTCCGTGACGTCCATGTAGAGCGTCACCCCAACCCACAGGCTGTCCTGTATCGTCTATTCCAACGTGTCAATGATCTTCTTCACAAAGTCCAGCCCTGCACTCTCCGTGTCTTGACCTTGCCTGTAGGATTCATAGCTATGAACACGTACATGCACAGGTATCCGCCCGTATTCCAATCGTCTGGATGGTCACCCGTCTTGTCAGGGTGTATTAGGATATTCTCGGGGTGCGCCGTCCCTGGTGGTGGGACTGACGGTAGCGACACACCGGTCAATCGCACTTCCGATCGGCCGTCCTCTTGCCATACTCGATCCCCGGGTAGGCGTGCTTTAAACTCCGAGGGACTGTTGTCAGGAAACTCGGCTTTCTGTACATGGCTCGACAATGTATCGTAGCACGACGACATTGCTTGTCACATCTCTTTTATTTTTTAATATCTCTTTTATACGTGTTTCAAAGCCGAATGGGGTACCCAACTACCGTATTTACTGGGCCAACCCATCCAACGGACTTTCACGGCTCGTCCGCGTCGTCGTAAGATGTTTTCCATACGGAACAATGCTCCATCGGGTACGGTGACTTTCTGAACATCCTCTTCGTAGAAACCTCCTTCTAAAGGCGTCCCGTCCCATTTTTTGAGCTTGTACGTGGCGACGCGTCCAGGTGCCACACGTTGGACCACAAACACTTCTTCCGTCCATCCCGGTAGATATCCTTCTTTGAAAAGACGATGTTTCTCACTGAGTCGTACCCAGTCGCCCACCTTGAGTTTAGGACGAGGACGTGGCTTGAATCGTTTGCCGTACAGTTTGGTCCACACGCTCCCTTCGTACTTATCGGTCACGTCGTGTGGTGCCAAACCGATACTCCGATGAAAGCTTCTATTGTACCCATCGAGTAATTGGGTAAGCACACTTAGATAGACTCGCGTATTGCGTGCCGTGAAAGAACGCTACATGCGTTGCTTCAACGTACGATTAAAACGTTCGACCACGGATGCCTTGGTATCACTGTGTGTCGAGAAATTATGAATGCCTTCTTTTTCCAACATACGTCTGAACGGAGCATTGTAAAACTCTTTACCCGCATCGTTCTGTAAATGCAACGGTTTTCGTCCTCCTTGTCTTGTTCTTGACGGGTACGGCCCACACGTACTTGGATAATACGTCAGGTATCGATTCCCACCATTCCATTTTTTGAGAGGTTGCATCCCCACGAGATCTGCCTGCCATTGATCATCCTTGTGAAACACCAAGACGGGTGACGTCTTGAATCGACGCCGTACAGGTCGGTGAAGCGTATAGGCCAATTCTCCTTGCAATTTCTTGCGTGCCTCATCCAGTGTCAGTCCTTGAACCTTGGCATATCTGGCCACACCGCCTAAGGATCCGGGTGTTCAAAGGTCCGTGTAAGCCGTTACACTGGACGCACAGCTCTGCCGTTTGCGTTTTGGCATGTCTTGGTGAGCAGGAGACGAAACGTCAACTCGAGAATACTAGGGATGTCCTTGAGGTATCGTTTCTCGAGGATCTGCCACGTATAGTACGCTCTCTCGGGTCCGACGGTTCTCGTCAAGCACGCGAGATACAAAATGAGACCATTTATAGTCACCCTCGTCCCTCAGAGCCGCAAACTCGGCAAGGGCATCGATAGGTTCCTTGGTCGGAAACTCATGCCATTGATCGTCTCCTCCGAGAACTTTCATGAGTTCCCAACAGAGCCACGTCAAGACCGACCAACGCAGTTGTCGCCCGTATTCGCGAAAAGGGAGATCAGTAAGTCGTTTTAGACCCACTCTCAATAAATTACGACCCAACTCGGCACAAGACATAATGCCGCTACTACTAAGTTTGTTTTTTCATAATACATTTATTTATACTTTTCCAGAATCAATACGAGTCTGATCAAATACGAATCTGATCAAATTCAACTCCGTAAAACACGACTTTAACAGTCCGGGTGTAACGGGACGGGTATGTTCCAACTGTCGGCACCACTGCTCTTCCCGTTTCTCTCGCTCCTTCACCTTCTTTGCATGGTCAAAGAATCGCTGCCTTCGGTAGAACTTCTCTAGTTCCTCTTTCAGCTTGCCATCTGTTAGACGAGGCACATGAATCAAGATCTGCTCCAGTTCATTCGGTTCATTCACGGCTTTTGCCGTGAAGTACTTGCTTTTATTTCATAGATACTGAGATTTATTCAAGAAAATCGTAGTGAATAAAATTCGTACTGATTCTAAATGTAGCCAATCGGGAACACGAACGGCAAAATTTCACTGTGAAGAAATATCGTTCGTCCAATCGGCAACG
Organism: Montipora foliosa; assembly: GCF_036669935.1. NCBI lineage: Eukaryota > Metazoa > Cnidaria > Anthozoa > Scleractinia > Acroporidae > Montipora > Montipora foliosa. Next base: position 45,119,006 of record NC_090869.1, read on the forward strand.
CGAACAACGAAATTTCACTAGTGATGAATGAACGTTTCGAATGCACAAAATCCGCGCGCTTTGAAAAATGGCCTAGAGAAGGTTTGCTTCTGTTTGCTCAGTTGAGGAATTTATTCTAGAACAAGAAAACAGAAATTGCCGCTCAAAAAACTGAACGAGATGTACGATTGCTTAAACGAATTTTGAAAACGAAAGTGAAAGACAGGAAAATGGAAGTTATTTCAGCGGTTGAGCTGAATGAATACTGAATACATCAACCAATTTATCGTCTCCGTCCGCACTAAACAAGCCGACTTTCCTTCCAAGTTTAGTGGCTAGCTTGGAACGACAACTGAAGAAAAAGGGCTATTCCGCAAGCATAACAAACGACCTGGTATTTGAGAAAACCAGAGGGGTTCTTTAGTCCAAACAAAAACAAGTAAAGAAGCAAGGAAAGGGAAATAAACCCAAAGCGCCGAAGCGACGAACTAAAAACACTCTTCACTTTGGACTACTTTGGAATATCTGAAACACAGTAAGTGTTGTAACTTTTATTAAATAAGTTGTCGGTTGGGCGATTTTAAACCATTGTTTATTGCTTTCATCGCCCCACTCCATATGTGCGAAGTAAATTAGTCTATCAAACACTACCACGAAAAAAACCTCAGTGCCTATGAATTTTCGTATTAGAAAACTCGTGAATAAAAATCGTACACGCGCATTTTCCATGAAGTAATCTCTATTTGCCGTGAGGTTTTTGCTTTTGCCGTGAGGTTTGGGCCACCGTACCGTGGTTACTAAAACAAGGAATGACCAACAATGACCTACAATGACCTACAATGACCTACCTCAATGACCTGCAATGATCTACAATGACCTACAACGTTCTACAGTGATCTACAATGACCTACAATGAGCTACAATGATCTACAATAACCTACAATGAGGTACATTGTGAGCTAAAATTAGCTAATGACCTGTAATGAGCTAAAATAAAGATAATTTGCAGCTCTGAGGGCACTGCAGCATGTCTGCAGTACAAAGGTTAAAAACATTCCACTCTGCGCTTTGAACCAATCAAAACCACGTTGCTGAGCAAGTTGAAATTTTTCATTGTGCACTCCGAACCAAAGAAAACATTCTGAGAAGAATAACTTATTTATGATCTTTTCTTAATTTTTTCCTGCTCTAATTAAGACTTTGTCGTTGCCAAGCGAAGCCTTGATATATGTGCATTTTCAAGAAAAACCATGCAAGGGTCTTTTCGCAGTTTGTTTCTGCCTGAAAGGCCACGTGCGTAATTGCTGTTGTCATTTGGGCTGTCATGCAATGGACTGAACGCGTTGCATGATAACGCACAATAGGACAATCACATGGCTTTTGGAGGGCATATAGTTTATTTGTGGCCCGAGTAGCATCATTTGCGCCCGAGCGGAGCAAGGGTGAAAATGATCCTACGAGGGACATAAATAAACTATATGCCCGACAAAAGTCATTTAATTATCATTATTATCAATACACAAGGCCACATCGTACCAATTCATTTAATAACAAAATATTGTTTAACAGAGATGTAGCATGAAACTATGGTATGGAAATGTCCCTTAGTGTATACAAACAAAGGTTGTGAGAATGAAAGGAATGTAAATATTTGAAGTGCGGGTTGTACACCAAATGTAGAGGAAATCCTCGCAATCAAATAGGACAATCTCATTGGCCGAGCGAAGTTGTTTGACATCTCTCAGCGAATCAGTATCAGGGCGGCAAATGTATTTTCAGCCCGCACATTTCCTGTTTGGCCCGCAAAAGGGCGCATTTTACAGAGGGCAGTTTGTCATTTGGCCTTGTGTATTGATAATAATGGATATTTT
>NC_090869.1:45138355-45140855 GCF_036669935.1 Montipora foliosa
CGAAGGTTGGTAAAGGACATGAGTTCTGATCGCGGCAGGGAAGTTTGGAAATACTGAAGGATATAAAAGTAAATTCATCCGATCGGAGCTTAATTCAATATCCGTGGGGTATGCACATTTGTGACTACCAATAATAATAAAAAAAGACACCAGACCGGTTTTAAGACGTGTTATGCCTTCGGCATTCCATGTAATAAACTCAAAAAGCATGCATGGAATACGGCAAATAAACGAGGAATGAGCACAGAGGCCAGAAAAAACCTTCAAAAAACCAATACGAGGAAAAATCTGGAAATCTGGATAGGAACCAAGGCTCATCCACCGGGCTTTCCTACGAAGCCTCACAACGAAAAAATACTACAAAATATAATGCCTATCCGACATAAGGCAAACAATGCAAAATCAAACGAATCTACAAGCCCATTATTTTGGTCACATTTAACAAGTCTTTAGCTTCATGCTTGACGTATCGCTTCTTTGTCTTAGGACATTTCCAACCAGCATGCTTGTCTAAAAGTATCTCATTGATAGCTCTACAGGCAGGATGTGAAGCTGCCCCTGATTTGATACTATGTGTCCCGAAAATGGAAACATCGTCAACAAAAGGACCAACAAGCTTCTCAAATTCTAGCCAGATCGTAGAATAAGAAATACCGATTTTAAAAACTGATTTGTAACCAGGTGGTTGCATGGTAAAATATGAAAATATTACACTGGTTAAAAAAATATTATAATAATTGAAAAAAGATCTTGAAATCCCAACGTCACTTCGTTGTATATCTTTATTACCCCTGAAGAAGGCTTATGTTAACCGATGCTTTCATGAGAATGCTCGCCTGACTTAACAATGCGTCTAATCAAAGGACAATGAGGATTCCTAGGCTCTGATAAAAAACTAACTAACCTCTCAGTGACTGATACAGGACAAGTTAATTTTCCCGATGTAGCTATGACCGAGGTATGACCCTCTCTGATTTGATCATTCTTTCTTTTCGGCACAAAAATACACATTCGATCCGTAAATAAAGTAATATCTCCGAGTTTCATGGCTAATAATTCGTCAATCCGGAAAAAAACCGGTGAAGCCAACCAGTAATATCAATAAAAAACGAATATGGGCCAATGACCCGCTAGAGCTATAATTGTCGCTAATAACTTGCAACAAGTCAATGGGAAGCGGTTCTTTTGGTTTGCTTGATCTACCCATCTTCCTTCTGTCACCTTCCAGCGACGATTTAACCAAAGCGTGGTTAGTAGGACAGCACTCAATGCCCGCCAGCTTGTGAGCCCAACGTATACTGTGGAACAGACCTTCAATTGATGAGATTCCCGTCCTTTCCGGAGGGCCTCTTGGCACAGATCCGTGATAAACAGCGCGATGTGAAGAGGCTTGGCTGGGATGACTGGAACGCCCGTCTTGGAGGATGCCCACCTTCGCCATCTGGACCGACCGTTATTGTATTTACGGAGGGTGGAAGTCGCCTTGGATTCTAACTGATGATCGAGAAGATCCGGTACCAAAGACTGAAGAGAGGAGACGGTACTTGACCTGCAAAACATCTGAAGCACAGAAAACGTAGTCAACGCAACAAGACTATGGCTGACAACGGTATAATTATAGTTTCTCTTTAATATTAATGCCTAACGATGCAGAGCTACGGGGGAAACTGACAACGATAGAATTATGGGGACAAATACAACTCCTACACTCCAAAATTACGAAAGGGATGAGAACGAATAAAGCGGCCAAATAGCCGAAATATGAATTAATTCTGCAACCGAAATGACCACACACCCGAAATTGGTGGCATAGGAACATACATACAAAGATGAAAAGGAACTCCTAAATGGAGCCATCACTTAGGATGTAAGTAGGCAAGTGTGCATAAAAAACATCCAATACAAACCGAAAGGTATGATAAATAGAGCAATCCACCGACCAAAATTGTGGCAAGAACATAAATAGGCAAAAACGTGCGCTAAAAAGGCACCAAACATGACTCTGGCATAATATGCCATGTCTCCTAAACGGAGCAATCAATCAATTTACACGCCCAAATGGTGAAAAGACCTAAAATAGGCAAAAGTGCACTAAAAGGCACCATACATAAAAATCATAAGCCGATAGCTCCTAAACGGAACAAACACTCAAACTACACACCTAAATTGTGACAAGCCATAAATAAGCTATACAAATTGAAGACGCAAGGCTAACATCCTGAACGAAAAGCATGAACTGAATACGGAAGTCTTGGACTTGTAAATCTCCATTTGTCCTGGACCCTCAATGTGCAGATTGTCAATCCGAGGGAGAACAAAAAAATCTTTAACAAAGGTCTAAAATTTAGAAGGAGTGGAATGCAAAAAAGGCCATAAGGACGCTGACGGCCATTCGGGAATGACCAGGGTCCCAAACCCGTTACAAGCTTCAAGCTTTCTGACAGAACGCACTATCAAAGATACTGGAGGGCAAATCCAATTGATCTCACAACTCCAATCT
>NC_090869.1:45155855-45163355 GCF_036669935.1 Montipora foliosa
ATGGCAAGAGAATATTTAGCTTATAGGAATATTTTGACGGTAGACTTCGAACTTCGTCGTCGATGGAGGGAGAAAAGAAGATTACCATCGAAAGAGAGGTCGAATTGCCTTTGATAGGTGGTTCGAATGATTTCCACACGGTCGGTAGTCGTAAGAGAAAGAAGTGTCAGAGAGTATTCGACACGAAAAGTAATAAATTTAAGGTGGATGGTTATTACGAAGGTGGTGCCGACGAACCGCCTACCACGATCGAATTTAACGGTTGTCTTTGGCACGGTTGCGACGAATGTTACTCACCCGATACACATTCGCCTTTCAGTGACAACAACGTGCGTGACTTGTATTTACAACAAAAACAAAACGAATATCTTTTGAGTAAAAGTGGGTGTATTGTCGAGTCTATTTGGGAGTGTGAATGGAAGAGAATGAGAAAAGAGGATGAGATCAAGCGTGTTCCGGATGAATTGCGCACCCAAGGTGTTATCGTTACCAGTCGTGACGACAACGAGATTGGGTGTGGTAGTTCTGGAATCGTACCCAGGGATGCTCTTTACGATGGTAGAACGGAGAATACCAGTATCTATCAGAGTGTGAAGAAAACACGTTTTGGTAGTCGCATACGTTATTATGACATAAGGAGTTTATATCCCGATGTGATGCAAAATGGAGAATATCCTGTCGGTTTTCCAGAAGTGAAACGAAGAGATTTTGATTATTCCGAGAATGCTTACTTCGGGTTGATGAAAGTCAAAATGATACTACCAAAGAAACTATTTCACCCGGTGTTGCCTTATCGAGTGAAAAGAAAAAATGAAACAAAATAATTATTTCCGTTGTGTCGAATGTGTGCAGAACAAAATAATTACTTCTTGAATGGCTGTAGACACGAACGTGGTTGGGTCGGGACCTACACGACAATGGAAGTGTACGAGGCAATGCGCTCGGGTTATCAGTTGGATAGAAGATCTACGAAGTTTGGCATTGGCGTGAATCTAGTACGATTCTCTTTAAGAGTTACGTGGACATGTTTTTTTGCATAAAAGGAGAGGTTCGTGGTTGGCCACGACCGGATATGATGGAACGCCAAAAAGACGATTACATTGACACATTCGAGCGGGAAAACGGTGTTTGTCTGCGTAAAGATCACATCGAAGACAATACCACGCTTCGTAAGATAGCAAAACTGATTTTAAATTCTTTGTGGGGTGGTTTCATGAAGAATCCGCATAAGAAAAAGATGAAAGATATGTTGACGAATCAGAATGAATTTATTGAAGAAAAACAATTGTATTTTGTATATGGATACCGATTCCATAATTTTTATGGATTATCCAGACAACGAATTGTACGTGGAATCTATATAGACTCGTAACGTTTTGGGTTTTTGGGTGGATGAAATCAAACCCAAGAAACATCCTGAAACAGGGCATTTACACGAGCGTTACTTTAGTGCTTTTACTAGCGGTGGACCTAAGAATTACGGTTTAGAAATTTGTTGATGTAACGAAGACAGCATCAAAAATACGAAGAACGTGTGAAAGAGAGTGGGAAGTTTGTAATACGAGGTTTTAAAAAGACGGAGGCGATGTTACTTTTGACGCAATGAAAAATATCGCATTCGATTCGAAGAAATATGCACGCATGAGTGATTTACAACGTATCGAGTGGGCTAGGAAACCAGGTATCGATATCACACCCACCACGTCTGGCATGGTCACCTTGAACCCTATTAAAGCGAAACGATTTACCATTTTAAAAGGTAATGAAAAGAGTATCTTAGGTATAAAAAATGATCATGGTACCGCGCCAGATGATTCTCTTTACGACGAGTTGGACGAATATTTCAAATTGGCTCCTTCGGGCTTGGAAAGGTGTTATTCGTTCGTGAACGATAAAGTGGTGACGGATTTGAAGGGTGATATAGGCCCCCCATTTAGATGTTATCCTTTTGGTTATGTAATGTAATATTGTATATGTTAGAAGTAAAGTGGTTAAATATATTACATCAATGAATTGTAAACACGTTAATGATATTGCAGTTGTAAAAAGATTAAAGATATTGTCATTTCTTATTTCTGGTTTTTTTTGTCTACTGGCGACTTGAAGTTCGAGATATGTCGAATGTATTTAGGCGATCGGAATATGTTGAAAATGTGTCAACTTCGGAAAGAAAAGAGGAGGAGGAGAGTGAAACGGTATGTGGTGGTGATTCGGTGGTTTCGAATAGTGCACTGATATCGGAATTGGATAGTGAATTGCCAGAGATTGTACGTGATTCACTCGATTATATCGAAGATCGTTTATGACAAACGCGTTGGCATATCGAGTTGTTATTTTGTCTTCAGAAAGAAATGGTGGGCCAAGAAGGAGTGACCTGTTGTTGTGTTCTATTTAAAATGTGTAAAAAAAGATGAAAAAGGATAAAGTGGATGGCAGAGACGTGAATGTGACCATGACGTTTACTTGTTGTGCATTTAGAGGCAATAATAATAATGCACTGGGGAATAAAAATCCTGACCATTATTCAAAATCAATTAATACTACTGGATACGAAACTGCTGTGTGAAAATAAAATGGCTGAATCTGTTTGCTGTGAGGAGTTAAAAGAGGAAGACTTAATTACAGATTTTTTTTAAAGTTATGTTAAGAAAATGATAAGTTTATCTATGTTTTCACAATCGCGGTTTATTAACGAGTGGAAAGAACAAGAACAAGAAAAAAGCGAACCGACGACGCGTCACTTCCAGCGTCATTAAGATGTAATGTAATTGTAAAAAGATATAAAGATGATTTGGATGAAGTAAGATTATTATCAAAAATGAGTAACAAAAAAGAGAAGCTTTATTTACTTAAGCAAAAGATTTTAAAACGTGTCTTTTTGAGATGAAAAAAGTGAGTATCAATTTGCTCAGGTGGAACCCTTATTCCGATTTTTGCGAAAAAAAATTTCCAAAAATTCCGTTTAGCCGTGCAGAACTACGTGATTACGTTTTTAAAAATTCTAGAGCAAATCAGATCATCACTCGCGTTGTGACGCGTAAGTTCCCTCGATTGAAGACGATTTCTTGGGGTTTTAATCATCAATGGCAAGCTGATCTAGTCGATTATGGATTTGGTAAATGGATGATATTAGTGGCCATTGATTTATTTAGTAGACAAGTAGATGCCGAAATTACTAGCAGTAAAAATGCTTCTAGTATTCTCAGAGCGTTTAAGAAGATCGAGGAACGAAGGGGTAAACCCGCGTTAATCCAGACGGACGACGGTGGAGAGTTTTTTAATAAACAATTTTCGGATTATTGTAAACAAAAAGGCATTTGTCATTTTTCCTCAAAAAGTGTGACTGAAGCTAGCGTGATAGAACGCTTCAATAGAACGTTACAAGAACGCTTGAATGTTTTGTTGAAAAATGAACGTGGTTTAAACATCCATCGAGCTCTAGAGAGAATCTTGCGACAATATAACCACAGACCTCTCGGTGGATTAGCACCCGCGGACGTGAATTACGCTAATGGGCGTCGTTTATTGACCGAACAGGTGAAAAATGTCGAAAAAGCAGATCGTTTGAGTAAAACGTTTATCACACCTTTTAAATTTAACATAGGAGATTACGTTCGTAGAGTTGTGAAGGTCTCGCCGTTCCATAAATCGTATCGAGGTAATTACGGAGAGGATGTGTTTTTGATCAGAAAGAAATGGCGACAATCGCCGATATGGGATATTAATTTATATTCTCTTCAAGATTTAACGGGGAAAGAGATTTTCGCTTGCATATACAAACCGGAATTGCTGAAGGTTCATTACGTTCCCGACGATAAAAAGATAAAAAAGATAATTTCAAAACGAAAGACAGGAAATTTAGTGGAATTTGAAGATTATCTTACTGGCTATCGAGAAGGGGTACGAAAAAAATGAGTGATTGGACACATGATTTTCACGATTTTTCACGAAATGTATCGGAAATAGATGGAGACCACGATGAATTCGATTTGTTGCTAGTCTCTCATGATTCCCGCATGGAATGCCCCAGGGAGGACGTCAGTGTGCGAAGTGAATTTAGAACGCGCTTACCCTTCCCACTCGTCCTCAAGGGATCTTGGCAGGTTAGCAGCAAGGATGTCGTATTTAGAACGCAGCAGTCTATGGTATACGAAGTCGTTTTATATGTTGTGAACGATGGTGTGGTTAAATCTAAATGGCTGCCAAGAGGTGTGTACGAAAATAAATTTACTCTATACGAGGCGTTGGCTACTGAATTGAAACACTATGTTCGGAAAAACGTTTTCACAGATGAAGATTTGACTAGTGAGATAATCGAGAGTGGTATGATACAGGAAAGATCAGCGAATTTAGATCTCACATATATTCGTAATTTAACACCACATGGGTTGACGTCAGCCTCGATTTCGAATCGAATGCTCGAAGAACAAATAACTGTGGTAGATTTGTGGAAGCTTACTTTATATGGATTTAACCACGTTAATTTATATAATAGCACACCCATCGCAATGCACAAAACTAGATAGACTAAACTAGAGAAGAGGATTTGACTCGGGATGGTGAAGATCAGAGTGGTTCGGGTGGACGTCAAAAAGGCCGTGGGGCTTTTTTACCTCTATTGACCGCCAGTGCTCTGACACCGTTCGCGATGAATTTGATGCAGCCCATTTTGGGTGGTATACTCTGTGGCGGTAGATGATTGATGGCTGAAAAACTTACAGATATTATTGAAACTCATTAATAATTTTACTAATATATAAAATCTAATTAACCATGTTAAAAATAAAACAAGACAAGAAAACGCGACAAGGATGAGTAAATTAGGTGATTTTTCTGGCTACATAAGTTATCCCATTTTTACGAGCGTATAAAACGAATCGAAGACAAAAAGGTAGTGGTCTCGTCGCTACCACTTTGGGCCTGGGTAATAGGGTGTGGAGCGGTTATAACACAGCCAACTATCTCTACACCAAAGCTAGGCATAAACTCTGTAGTGTTTGCGAGGACATCTGTCCAGACGAACACAAGAACGAAGATAATGATGATGACAATTTCGCGGTGCTTATAGGGATATCATAATTACGACGAGTCGTTGTAGAAGACCCGTCGTTAAAAGGCAACAATGACGACAAAGACTGTCACAAACGATGGCTAATACTACCTCAGAAAACAAAAAGAATGAAAATAATAATGCGTCGTCGAATCAGAGTGGACGAGGTTTTGCTGGTGAAATGGGAAAATATGGCCGACCGTGTGCTCCCCGCATCGCAGTTGGGTGGCATAAACCCATTTGCCAGAGTGGGTGCTAGATTGGCCTCGAGTATCGTTCGAAACACAGGTGCGCGAGGCGTAGCTAACGCTTTTTTAAAGACAGGCCTAGGTTCTAGCATCATTCAAAACGCTAGTAAAAACTTTGGCAAATCCATGTTGAAAAAAGGACTGAAGTACGGTGCACCCGCTGCTGCTGGAGGTGTAGGTTTGGCGATGTTATTGCGTTCGTTGGGTGGTAAAGAAAGACAGCAAACCGGCGGTAGAAGAATGTCCGTAAAATCTTTGACTTGCCTGAAGACGTATGGAAGAAGGGGTTTGGGTCTGGCAGCGGGTGTGGCAGCACACGTCGCGGCTACCAAAGCATTGTCGGCCGCCATTAGTAAATTAATGGATAAGAAAAAAAACAGACTGGTGGTCGTAGTAAAGGTGATTTCATGTTTGCACGCCGGTTATTGACTTTAAAACGAGCGAGAGAACTCAAACAAGATGGTGGTGGATTATCGAATTATCTTCACGGTAAAATGGTGAAACATTTGTTTGCAAACAATCTGAAGGGGTCTTTGGCCAGAGCGTATGCTAATGCCGTCGTGAAGAAGACGGGGAAAAAAGCGTTAAAGTGTTTAGCCGCGGCGGCCGTACCACTCGCCGGTGTCGGCCTGGGTGTTTCGCTGACGAAACGAAGAAAAAGACAAAAAGGTGGTGTGACGTCCAACACGAACAGACAGGCCATTCGCAATGCCGAAAATGCGATGCGAAATGTCGTGTTTAGAAATAAGTTGAAGAGACATCGGGTGCCCCGATGGCTCTATTGATGCGAGAGCAACATAAAAAGAGAAATCAGAACACGAAAAATGATTTTGAAAGACAAACGGGTGGTTTGAATAGGCGTTTTTTTAGTCCTAGAAACGCCGCTTGGCATACATCCTCCTCAGTCTGGCACTGTACGGTGCAACAGTGTTGGCGGGCAAAGCGATTCACAATCACATCAATAAAAACAAACGTCTTAAACAATCGGGAAGTGGAATTTTCCCACCGATGCGAACTTGGTACGATTTTATATCGATTCCTACAGCAGAGACAACGACAACAGCCAGGTAATTTTAAATATTTTATTATAAAAAAATTGCCCGAGGAAGGCAATCTCATCCATTACAATATTTACATTCAAGACAGGCAAAAACTTGCAGACGATCAAAAATGGGCTTGGATAATATTCAATCCAAAAAACGCAAACGCTGGAATGCACCACATAGATAAATTGGAGTCTCAGATAGAGATCATCGCGTGTAGTGATCAGGTGGTTCAAAGATTGCGAGAAACATAGCGAATTCAAATATTTTATTTAAAAAAATGCCTTTAGTCAAATCATTAAATAGTATTTCTATGTCGATTCTTGGAAGGAACATACAAGAGAGAACATCAAATAATACTAACGATAAGTCATTTACGAGAGATCAAACCAAAAGATCTACGCGCGAACCGAATCTCGAGATGGTAGTCGAAAAACAAAAATCACTCAGCGATGCTCATTCTCGATTGAGAGAACAGTTGGCAGCGCATCGACGAGAGGATAAAAAATTGAGAGGAGAAGTTAGAAAGAGACAAGATTTGGTGAATAGAATTTCTCAATTTTTATCTACGCTGAACGAAGAAGAATTAATAGGTTTGATTAGTGAAAATAAGATGTCCTCCAATGATGGAGTTTCGTCTTCGAAAGAAGAAACAAATAAACAATCGGATCTATTGGATTATCTACAACAACAAAAAGACATCTTGGATAGTGTCAGACACAACAGGAAACGGGTCGATACGTACAACTCCTGACTTCTCTGGTGACGGGAATAAAACCGAATCAACAACAACAGAAAGGATCGGAAAGCACGCAGTACATACAACATCTAGGTCAACAACGAAGACAAAATCGAATGTTCGAAGTGCTAAAACGCGTGGAACAACAGATGCAAGAAGAAAGAGCCATCGAGGAATTACATAGATTAAAAGACATGTTAGAATCGAATCCTCTTTTGCGACGCGTGACTGGTGGGGGCGATAATACGAGCAGATCTACAAACACTGTAAAACAAAAATCGTGTTTAAAACGACCGGCGGCGGAGACAACGACAAATCTAGAAGAACGCGCGAGTAACAAACGTCTGCGTGACGACGAATACGGAGATTACGAAGACGATAATCTACAATCTAAGACATAATTGTTGGGACAGTGTTCGT
>NC_090869.1:45168355-45180855 GCF_036669935.1 Montipora foliosa
ATTAATAAAATTTAAACCTCCATCTACAAGAGGTTGATAAATCACTTTTCTCTTAATTTTTTCTTTCTTATTTCTCCACAGGAAAGCAAAGAGTTCAGCTTGCGTTTTTTGAATAATATTTTCAGGGACCGTAAGCATCGAAGCAGTGTATATCAACTGAGATACTCCTATTGTTTTCGGCCATAAAGAGAAAGGTCACGCGTCTGCCACATATTCAGTTTCATCTTCATTTTTTGAATTCTGCTAAAAAAATTGGCCCCATTAGCTTTTTGTTGATCGTATGATATATATGTACCAAGGATTTTTATAGGTTCTCTTATCGATGTGAAATTCAATATCTTATTCTTGCACTCTTTCTTCGATCCAATCCACATAGCTTTTGTCTTTGTCGCATTTAATTTAAGACCTGATATTTCTCCGAAGATGTTAATACAATACAAAGAAGCCTTAAGGGAGTCTATATCACTTAAAATGCGTGTTGTGTCATCGGCAAATTGAGATAGCTTCACTTCTTGAGAGTTTGGAAGAGAGATACCTTTGCACTCTGGAATATGACGGAGTTTCAGTGCTAACAATTCGACAGAAAGAATAAATAAGTATGGGCTAAGTGGACAGCCTTGCCGTACCCCTCTTGATATTTTAAAGTAAGTAGTCATATAGCCTCCATTCATCACTCCACTTTCGACATCGTTGTAGAGGACTGTAATCCATTTCCTAATAGCTGGTCCAAAGTTAAAAGCTTTTAGAGCCCTATGCAAAAAATCCCATTCTAGCGAATTAAAAGCCTTTTCAAAGTCTACAAAGAGAAAGATACCAGAAATATTATTGCGTTCGGTGTGCGACATTAAGTCGTTTAGAAGCCTAATATTTTGCCCTATAATTATACTTTCCTTAATAAAGCCAGTTTGGTCAGGATGAATTAGTTTTGGCAAGAAAGGTTCCATACGCATTGCTATGATTCTTGCAAGAATCTTATAATCCACATTAAGAAGAGTAATGGGTCGCCAATTTCTTAAATCGTTTAAGTTCTCATCGCCCTTGGGGATTAGATTGATAATTCCTCTTCGTTGCGAAATCGAGAGTTTGTTTTCTTGAAAAGCTTCATTATAAGAATCCAACAAGTTGGGTCCGATTAGTTCTATAAGGGTTGCGTAAAATTCGACAGGAAAGCCATCGTCACCCGGAGTCTTGCCCTTTTGAAAATACTTAATAACATTTTTCATTTCTGCAATTGATAAGTCGTGTTCAATTAGATCTTGTTCTTCCTTTGTTAGCTTTGGCATCTCTAGCTCTTCCACGAATGAGTCAAAGTTAGCTTCATTCAAAGTTTCATCCTCCACTATTTGACGACTCACAAGTTGTGTAAAGTGTTCCTCAATTTTGTTACCTATGTCCTTGATATTGATTAATGGCTCAGCAGGATTCTCAGTTTTTAGTCCTTGATTAGTTTCTTTTCATATTTTTTCTTTTCTAAATTAAAGAAATATTTGGTTGGCTTTTCTCCCTGCTCAATCCAGCGAGATTTAGAACGAAACATTGTCTCTCTGCCTTTCATGTCATATAAATCTTTCAGTTGCTTTTTAGCCTCTTCATATTAATTCAAGGTATTGGTATCAAGGCAAAGGTCGTTACATATTTTCTGGTCTAGCTCGTTGATTTCACAATATCGTTGTAAAATGAGGACGTAGTAGAACAGTCCAAAAATGTATGAAGTATAGAGTCTTGACTTGAGCATAGAGAGCATTGATCATCGACTGTAATTTTAAATCTTTTCAGTTCTCGCTTAGTAACAGTTATCCAGGAGCTTAAATAAGAATTGCCTTAGTTTATTATCTTTAGTTATTTCATATATCTTTTGAAAGTTAGCTTTCCAGGAAACAAAGGAATCAGGGAAGAGTTGTTCCCAAGCTTTCACACCAGTAGGCACAATGATACAGTTTTCATTAAAAAGTTTGTAATAATGTTTGCACCTCATTTTGGCCAAGGAGAGCGAAGGGTTTTTAGTTAACTGAAGTATATCCTCCATTTTGAAGAGATCATCAGGCGCAATTTGCGTTTTATATTCACTACATTTAATCTCGCTGGGAATAGCAGCAATCATTTGAAAATATTGAAGAAATTTAATTTCTAAATCAAATTTATCCTGAAATTCTTGGAGAGACAAGAACTTTCCATCTTCATTAAGCAAATCTTGTACCAAAAAGATTCCTTTTTCAAACCATGTTTTCCCCTCAATCTTTATTTCCCTATTGTTCCACAAGACAAATTTCCGTCGCTAGTCAAGGTTATACATATTAACAAGCTCCTGAAAGTAATTCAAGGCAAAGGTCGTTACATATTTTCTGGTCTAGCTCGTTGATTTCATTTTGCAATTCTATTTCTCTTTGTTTTACTTCTCGCCTTTTTTTCTTTTAATCATTTCCCAAAGTAATCGTTTATTTTCAAGATTCTTATATTTATCTAAAATTTCTGGCTATGTCCTGTTAACAAGTTGAACGAAGTTTTCATCCTCCAACAGCTGGTTATTAAATTTCCAGGACCCTGGGCCCCTTTTGAAGTCTCCATGAATTTCTAGAGATAAAAAAGTTGCCTTGTGATCAGGGGCAATAGACACACGAATTTCCGCCTTTTTCACATGAGCAGTCATAGAATTGGAGATCAAAAAATAATCAATTCTTGATAATAATAATAATAACCTCTATTTAAAGAGGGTAACACCTATTACTATAAACGTATTCTCCCTAGTGGCCCTCTAAAAACAAAAACAGTGAATAGAAATTACAGCAATTAAGATAAAAGCCTATAGATAAGTAAAATGGAGAATCTATTTACAAAGATATTTACAATGATATAAAAAAAAAAAATTAAAAATCAGAATAACTTTTTAACTTTAAAATTATCCACCGTATAAATTAGGGCAGTGTTATTAATTAGCATAGAGTTCATCTTTAAGCTTTTTGACTCGTAAGTAAAGGCTCTAGTATTCGGATGAAATTTACGATAAATATCATTTAGGCCAAATTCCTTCATAAGGCGGATGATCGAGTTCCTATATTCTGTTTCACTCCAAGGGAGGCCGCCTGCTTTATCTTTTGGCGTTAAAGTGCAATTCCAGTCCCCTGTGATTATTAATTTCGTAATATCTGTTTTAGCTATAAGATCAGGTACAAGGTTTTTAATAAAAGACAATTTTTCATTATGCTGATTTGGCGCATTGATATTGACCACAAAGAGTTCTTCGTCTCCCACTTTAAGTTTAGCTCTAATGTATCTACCATTTGGATCACTGGAAATAATATGAAGACTGAGATGAGCGTTAGATTTCAGAAGGATACATACACCCCTAGAGTGCTCCGACCCTTGAGCAAATAAAGTTTGTCCTCCCCATTCCTCAGACCAGATATTCTCATCCTTTTCCTGAGAAAAAGTTTCCTGAAGACAATATAGTGTCGCCTTTTGGTTCTTTAAATATGAGAAGATTCCTCTCCGTTTGATTTAATTACGCAAACCCCTAACATTAAGACTAATTATTTTCAAAAGACTACACATACCAACCTACACGAAAAAAAGAACAACAGCACAGCGACAATAATAAGCTAGAATTAACGGCTAGAAGACTAAAAACAAGTAAAGTTAATTACAAACAAGCTACGCTTCAAAAAATAAATAATGTAACACAATAGAAAACTAGTAACACTGTATCGACAACAATCACACCGGTATAAAATAGTTCTTTCCCCTGGGATTAAACAGTTCAACCAACAATCAAATGCAAATTTCTAACTCGAGAGAGAGAAAAAAAACATGACTAGATAGTTGAGATACACAAAGGGAAAAAAAAACAATATAGTTGAACCAATATCTTGCAGGCAGGGAAGACTTAACGAAATGGATAATATAAATATTATACATACTTGAGATCTAAAGCTTATCAAGATCTTTAAGATGTTGAATTTTTATTATTTCGTTGTTTGCGGGATCTGTTTTGACGTAAATCTTGCCGTCCAGAGTCCAAACTCGCCAATCTTCTTCTTATCTCGCACTTTCTTGAATAAACTTGCCCTTTGAGCCGTCAGATTTTCGTTTATGTACACTCTTTCTGCGCCTCGCAAAGACTCCCGAACGTTTGCTCTGCGCAGCTTACGACGATTGTGATACATTCTTTCTTTACTATAATAATTGGAAAATCTAACAATAATTGGCCTAGGTTGGATGTTACCTTTTTTAACTCGGTGGGAAATATCGACGTCTTCTGGTGCCAGGTCCACGTTCAAGCACTTCCCAAGGTCAAGGATGATCTGTTCTGTATCTTCTTCGCTTTTTTCGGGAATGCCATATATCTCTAAGTTAAATTTCCTAGTATATTGTTCAAGATCGTCGTGCTTTAATGAGAGCTCATTTACTTTCACTTCTAAGGAAAGCTTCTGTGCCTTGCTAGCCTCTAACTTATTCTCCAAATCTACGGCTTTCTGCTGTAGACTACCGCAGTTGTTTAACACAGTTTTTATCTTGTTCTTTAGCTCCTCATTCTCTTTCACCACAGAGTCAACCCTTGCTTGTGTGAACTCTAGACTGACTTGTAGTTCTTCGTAATTTCTTTTTAAATTTTTCTGTTCTTCAAGCATTAAATTAGTATTAGTTTCAATTCTTTTCACCGCCTCCCAAATCGTTGCCAGTGTAAAGTCGTGGTCAGATTGAACGCCACGTGCAACGTCTCCCATAGTCGCTATGTTTTCTTCATTAAATCGCTTTGCGTTTGAAGATTTTATAGATTCTTCGCTGCTGGCACTACTAAGATCACTTCTTTTACGTACAATCCGGCCAGTCTCCACCATTGTCCTGCCATTATCTCATGTTTTATCTCTCAGAGCCACGGAGCTCAGAAAAACACGTCCGCCATGTGCAGTCACTCGTCCCAGTCAGTTTCATTTGTTTATGATAAGCTTACTACTCCAGTGGCTCACATAAAGAATTGAGAACTGAACAAATAGAGGAAATGATGAACTGTGACTAAACGTAATTAACAACTTACAAAACTTCAAAGGCTTTCCGCGATACACATATCTTTTAAAAAGTACCGTACATTATATGAATTAGACTATTAAAATCATAATGAATGTTGTCATTGCTAGGGAAATATAGCATAAGACCAACAATAGCCAGTAACTAGAAGATCATGGTAAAGCTAAAGACACTTACTGGTGTTCTTTCCAATTTCTGTGCTTCCGAAAGAAATAAACGTTGCTTCACCATGATTAAGTAATAATTAAAGGAACACCGGAAGTTTTCCTTCAAAATATCACTTTACCATGGTGAAGCAGCGCTTAACTACTCAAAGTCCTTCGATAAAGCCATTTCGAAACTTGTGAAATAACATGTGTGATATTTTTAATAAAATGTTAACGACAAATTATTGTGTCGGCTTTTAGCTATTGAACAGCGAGCACTTTTACTATGGTGAACTAAATGGTGAAGTGCTTTTGTCCTTCACCTTTCTCCGATCAGCTTATCTCATTATCACCCTTGTGGAAAAATGAGCTCACTGAAACAACGTGAGCATGCCGGCACACTAACTTGTTCTTCTTCGGGAATTTGAGAATACAGGGAGTACACAACCCAACGGACTCGCATCATTTCTGTCTCCCTTTGATCCAGAACACCACCCCGTACATAAGAAAGCTCGTCTTTTGCAGTGCAAAAAATGGGCGTGTCACCTTTAAATGAAATATCTTGTTTGTAACGGGTCTTTGGGGCCGGTAGGTGGACTTCCTGACCTTCAAGCAAAAGCAGCAAGTCGTGCCAAGGAATTATCTGTGGTGACCATCTGAAGTCGTTGAGAAATACAACTTCCGCCTCACAACAACATCTGCCTGGCTGTAGGTAAGTAAATAAACGCTGCGAACCTGACGCGAGCTCAACGGTTGATTGTCTTCAGGCGGTGTAGAATCTTGCGCATTTTCCATTAAAACGTGCCCCGTACCGTTTTCTAACACCTCGCCTTCAAGAAGGCTAACGGCTTCCATATCCCTAACTTGTTTTAAGAACAGTTTAGCACCAATTAATGCAATATCCACTGAGCCAAACGGCTGGAGGCACTGTGCAATTCAATTACACCGTGCTGAAACTGTGTCAATCAACTGTTGACTTCCCGCTCTTTGTTGTCGCCAAATCCAAATGCATGTCACAGCTTCATTTACGGTAATAATATTATTCTACATTTTTTTCCACAAACCATTTATTATTACTAAACCTTAAAGCATTAAAATTTGTTCGAAAACCTCTTAGTTTTAATTATTGTGCCAAGAAAACTTTTACAAAGCGAAGTTCTACAAGAAGAGATCACTTTCTGTTGATCTCAATCATGTAATTTTTGTCGGCTTTCTCACTTATACAATCTAAGACATAATTGTTGGGACAGTGTTCGCTCTTTCCCCCCTCAATGTTGACAAAAGTCGGAACGGTAAAAATACTTAATTGCTCAGGCGATAAAAAAAAAATTTCTAAGGCAACATTGAGGGGGGAGAGAGAGCAGGCATTATTCGTAAGTTAAAATTGAAGTGCGGCTCAAGTGTCCCAACTAATTATGTCTTAGATTGTAGCATCGAGTGAAAGCGATAAAGAAAGATAATTTGAATTAGCATTAAATAAATTATTATCAGAGTGATGGCTCTCACGGTGACACCGCGGCAAAATGAGTGCGCATGCTCTGCTTCGAACACATTCGAGCTTTTTTCACTGGCGAAAAATGTCTGATTGGTCGAGGCCTTGTCATGTGACTCCAATACCTCAAATCAAACATGGCTGCCATTCGGTGTTTATTAGCTCTCCATCGACAAAAAAAAGACCCTTTTTCAGGCCAGTAAAACGGACGAAAGTTTGACTGCGTAGTGCGTTTCTGTGCCAGCGAGATTCTCTTTTAAGCCAATAGTGCTGCAAGGGAAATTTCTTTAAAAACTTCAAGGTCAACGCGAGTATCGGTTGCTGGTGTTCGAGTGGAAATTCGTTTGTGGAGCTTACCAGCTAATCACTGGATTACGATCTTGATTTCAATTTCATGCGTTTATCTTTTAAAAAGTGGAACAAAGAAGATACCACTAAATTTCCAAATGGTTTCTCTTCCAACTAAATATTTACACACTGTTTCCGCGGGGGCCCGCATCTAACAGAAAATGTTAAGATTTTCGCACTGTTTTTCAAAACTAAGTTGTTAAAATTGCCATTCAAGTGGTCCATTGAGGAAAATCTATTAAGACCGAGGGGAAAATTTAGAAATGTATTTCAGTCGTTCAAAAATAAATTTTAAAATGAATTTAGCAGTAATAACCAAGATCATACTTAACATGTCATAGCACCTCATATTGGGTACACTAGAAGGAAAACCTTTTAGTTGCAATTATATTTTGTTATAGTTGTTCCAAGTCAAATGGCAATTGTTTGCTTTCCTCCAAATTATAGAAATAAACATAGATTAGGTTAACTCTGAATAGCCAAAACAACAATATTCTAAGTTGAGAATTTGATTCAGAAGTCCAGCTTACTATCAGGGAGAATTTTACTGTAACAAAATATTACTACAGCTAATAATACGCTTTCACCACATTGTAGTGGGTTAATGTGACAACAAAAAATACTTAATCAGGAATTGATTTTATCTTCCAGCAATAAAACAGCAGGAAGATATAAAATTAGGTATCTTGAAAGTTTAGAAAACTTGTTGAAGGTGATTCAGTGCCACCCACCAAAACTTTTCACAAATTTCACGCTGGCCTACTAAGTACTTCTGGTACAACAAATTATTTAACCTCCCTTTGCGGACTCTGGTTGCAACACAGCTGCTTCAATAATTTTAATCCCCTTGCATTAGCTTTAACTTTAAAGAAACCATAACTTCATATTTCTGTAATAATCGTTCAAAAACATTGAGCAAAAGCATACAAAGCTACATTTGAAAGGGGCATAGTCCCAGGTCGCAGTTTTCTGGATAAGACTTCACAGAAATAACTCCTGTTACCTTTCCATATGTAAAGGGCCCATAATTTATGAGTCAATTAGTCAATGAGACTCACAGTCAATATAGCAATAATTTATTGATCAAGCCTAAGGCCTCGTTTCAGTGATTAGGCCTAAGCACTCTCTGAAATTTTAGCTTTCATTTTATGGGTTAGGGTAACTGCACTAACTCATTGACTCATAAATAGTTAAGACTCATATGTAAAAAAATATTTCAACATTAGATGCAATGAATTTTTAGCAATTGCTGTAAATAATAGTAATCATTCCTACCATTTCAAAGGATGAATAAACTAAAGTTGAATGCAGTAAGTGTAAGAAGCAAAAAAAGTGGTCCAATTTATTTAAGCTGTATTCAATTTCCATCCTTGCTTTACTCCCTGGATAGTGTTAAACACTGGTGGTGAAGTGAACAAACTACCCCAAGGGGGATTCCCTTACGAAAATGACTGTTGTTCTTGTTGTTCCTTTTTGGAGAAAAATTTGCGGACTTGTACTGCTTATGATACTGAGACCAAAGAGCTGGCAGAGTTGCTGCAGTACATTTAAGCCTATCAATCTGAAAAATGAATGGAACTGTGGAACAATTTGCTACGCGAGCAAATAGCTTTTACGTATGAATTATATAATGCCAGTCATTTGTCAATTTAGCACTGGTTCCTCTGAGGGGTCTGATTTGTTTAGCCTACATCCACAAAACAAGATTCTGTTACCTTTAAGGGTTGCTTTTTGTTTTTAAAAATACCCCTCTTGAGCAAACTGCATCCTCGTGTTTGGATTCTCATTGGTTTAATGACTTTAATGATATTATGCAAATTTATTGTACTATAATACTCAAATACCATAAAAGTATTTTTAAGCTAACTTTTTTGCAAAGTTTACTCCTCGAGCCACCAGCTTCAACTTTGATACTTTGTTCTAAAAGCCAATTAATGCAGTTGTATAGCAATGGTGGAGATGATGATTAATCACTTTGTTTTTGTTCAAATGAAGAAAAAGAAAGTCAAAGTAATGATGGAATTTAACCCTTTCACCCCTAAACCAGCCATGCTTGGTATTTTACTCTGTCTACATGTAAAGCCAGAGTATTTTGCTTTGTCTAACACCAGACGATTTTACTCGTCAATGGGGAACCCCATGGAGTCAACAGTGTTACAGTACTTCTCAACATAAAGAAAATGAGTTCTGTGGACTTAAACATGCCCAAATAGAAATGCTGTATATTCCAAATATGGTAAACTCGTCAAGATTTACCTGCCTCAGGAACTTCAAATCAGTGAATATTTGAATATTTTTCGTGACCTCCTGCAAACTATGTACACTTTTTAATGCTTTGCCCTTTAAAAGTAACATTCAGAAATAATGCAAATACAACTGAGTCTGAGGCTGTTTTGCATTATCTACAAGACAAGACAACAATATCCTTTATTCAAACACAATCAATATTAAAGCAATAATTGTACATGCTTGTGGGGTCATGTGCTAACTATAATAAAGATACACTACAGGAAATAAAAGCTTAAAACTAACTATGTGACAGACATAGGATATCTACACATAAGGAATAACAAAAATAAATCAATTGCTATCCAAAGATCATATTGCAAATACACCAAAAGGTAACAGTTGATTGACAAGTTCCTTGTGCAAAATGGTAGAGCATGTTTGAAGTCCCGCAGGACCAACATGAGAAGTTATGATAAAAACTTTAAACATATTTTTTACCGAATTATTTTACTGCCATCAAACCCAATGAGACCTTATGCATGGGACACTGTTTCTAGCTACAGCTCCAAATCACATAATATATTAATAACTTTTGAGCAAACGAGCAAACATGTGGGGTGTAACCAAAAAACGTCCAAGGCAATAAAGCTTCCTTTCAGCCTTTTCAGGAACAACTATCCACTGTCAACCATACTTGACTCAAAACAGATTCCTTGATCCAATAACACATGACAGTCCCCTAAAACCAAAATTACATCATTAATGCTTCCAGAAAACAACAGTCCAAAAAAAAAAACGATTTGAAAAACAGTCACAAACCTGCATCTATAGATATCTATATACATCTGTACCTGCACTTCTGTTCTTCCAAACATTATTTTAACGAACATGGATTTTGAATTTGATTATTGCAAATCCATAACTTGGTAACTACTTGAACAGAAGGATCGTTGAGTTGTGACTGCTAAAAAGTATAATAACTTAGACATTCACCAGAAAAGGAAATATAAATGACCTTAAAAGCAGCTATTTAAAATATTTGGTACTAGGGTTACGTTCCCAATGACGCAATCACATTCAAAATCAAATTCACATGTGATCGAATCGTTGATCATTCATGTAGAGGTGCCGATCGTAAGGAGTAACGCAGAAAAAAATAACCTTCACGTTGAACAATATTGCCATTTCCCTGCCACCTGGTAGAAGCCAATTCACACATGAACGGAAACCTTGGGAATCCTCCTTTTTGCACATTACAGTAACTTTTTGTACCCGGTGGCAACAAACTTTCCACATTAAAAATTGCGTAAAAAACTCACCTCTTTCGCAGCTCTTATCCCACGAAATAAAATTTTCCAGGAGCAAATTTTCCGAGGATACTAGTTGGATTGGAGTTTCAAACGTGTTACACAACATAAACGTTTTCTAAGAATACATTCCACTTGAAATTGTGTTAAAACTAGCCTTGATCGCTCTGAAAAGAACGGAAACCAACAAGTTACCGATTCTCAAACGGCAGCCATTTTTCTGCTCTTCTCGGGAGTGCTTTTTTCATGAGAGCCAATGATAGTCCCGGAAACGTATCATGTTAACGAGCTTTTGAGCTCTTTGTTTTTGAGTTTATTCGGCGGTGAAGGAAAAGTTCTTTTGAACCCTTTTGATGATCAAGATCTCACGCTCAACATGGACTCGACAGAAAAACTAAACAGTAGTTCCGAGTTGTTTCCAACAAGAAAGTCAAAAGAGGTAAGCTTATTTTAGGCATCAAATATTTATTTGTTTATGTCGTTTCCATTAAAGTTACCTTCGCCAAACCATGTTTACTCATGTTTCAGTCACACCGTTGAAGACCTAAAAGTTGTAAATTTTAAACAACAACATTGACAATATTTTTTGTTTACTGTTTTTCGCTTAAGGGCAATTCCTCTAGAAACGCTGAGGGTTTTGACACAACAGAAGTTTTAACCTCCGACATGTGATAAGAGAGCCATGGATTTTCTGTGACCTGGTTGTCCACAGCAACAGCAATGGTTTGTCTAGTAGATGGTGATGCTCTCTCTTTTCCAGCTCTGTGTTGCTTTCCAGGGCACACTAGGTTGTGGTATGATTATTCATTAAATTAAATTGATCTCTAGATTTCTGTTGATTTCATTGCCCCAGTCATTCTGACCTGAAGAAATCTTGTGGAAAGTGATGATATCTGGCTGGCTGTCATTTTGACTGTCATTACTTTCAAGATGTGAGCAACTGTTTTTATCTGCATTGTTAGACAAAACCTCTTATTAAGGGAGTCAGTTTAGTTGTGTAGTTTTTTTTTAGAAAGGGATCTTTACAAATAGGGCACAGATTGCCATGTTTTTTCAAGTATCTTAGGTGACATCTGTGCATGAAAATGAGCAGTGTTAATATTATTGTTTTACTTTGATCAGTTTCCTGTTGTTTCTTAAACATTTCATTTATTCTACTTCCAGTGCTGAAGTCTAAACCCCTTCCTGCTGTGTGTTCTGATCTGGTCAAACCATGCATGGCAAGCAGATTTTGATGAGGAGTTCAGTGTTGAATATTTTATTGGTTTTGTGATGAAAAAAAGCCAGGGTTGTTATTCATCTCTCATTTTTTCCTGCATGAGATCATGCATGATGACAACTGTATTACTGTATATTAAACATCACAGATGTGAGCATGTCAGTGATTAATACAAGATGGTTTCCAAACAGCTCTTCAAAATTGCCACACCTTCTAAGTCAATGTTTGGCCAAGCAAGTATAATTTGGTTTTTTTATTCAAGTAAACTATCTTACTTTCATTAATACAGCTGTATGTTATTCTAGTTTTTCTCTTGCTGTGCATGGGTTTGGATATTAACTTCTGAGACTGCTCCTATTGTAATAGTGTTAATAATGAATATACGGTACTTACAACAATAAAATTAGAGAGATATTTGAGTTACTGTATATTGTGTTTTGTGGTAACACATACCATAGTAGTTGTTGTGGTTGTTGTTGTTGTTGTTGAAAATGAATCAGATAGGGTCATTGTGGGTCCAGATAGAGCCATTGTGAGTCTATCATTGGGTAGTGACACTGGATCAGTTGTGCATAATAAAATATTAGAGTATGAAGCAGAATGCCTCTAGTCTTGCTGGATGTATGATTACATTCCTCTCTCAGTATCTTTACACCCAGTGCAAAATTTAGCCTGGATTTTTGCTGGTGCAATGCATGCAAAAGTGAAATGAGTATTTTCCAAACACATGCAGGTGA
>NC_090869.1:45185855-45188355 GCF_036669935.1 Montipora foliosa
ACTCCAATGCAGCTTTTACCTGTCCGGAAACCTCGGAAAATCGTTTCAGTAATACGTCGATGCGACGAAAGAGTCAATTCTTTCCTCTAAAATTAAACTTTTCTTTTACTAAACGTACGTTGTCAAGCGAAGGGAAACATCAGCGATGGAATAAAAGGCCTAGTTATTCTCTTAAAAGGCAAGTATTCTTTTCATTTTGTTCACAACACTGCTGCCCACGGTTTGCTGGTTTTCGAGTTGTTTTTTCTTGAAGTGTTGACACGCCGTTTAACTGGATACTCCTTCAGTGTTTTATTTTCAAATCTCATTCAATTTTCTTTAACTTACGAAAATATATGGTTAGCAGAAACAGTCCGGAAAACAAAAGCCTTGCAGCGTTGTCACGCGTACGTCTGTAGGCCGAAAAACTGTGCCCGAGGATCATTGATGACAGTTACCGATTTTTTAGTTAGAGTTTAAATTTTAATTTTTTCTCGGCTAACAGTAGAGCCTGCTTCTGAGCCTGCTTATGAAACACAAGGCTTAAAATTTCGCCTTGAAATTCCACCTTTCTAAAACATGCACGACTTGTTGTTTTTGAAAGTCTGAACTGCGTGACACAACCGACGAAAACATCGAGAGGAATATAATGTGATAATCGATAACACAGATACTAATAAATTTTGAATCCTTCGTCAAATCAACAACATTTCTCTATTTTCTCGGTGTTACTTTCAAATGCATGGTACCGTAGTCAGCGACAGTGAATTTAAAATTTGTGAAGCTTCACAAATTGAAGTGATTATGTGACCACTTGTCAATTTCAGAGTCACTGAAATTTCAATTTTTCTTCGAATTGAATCGTCTCTTGAGCAAAAACAGCTCAATTACACAAACCAATTTTTACACAGGTTCAACAACTGTCTATCTCTAGTTGTACATACTATAGACTGAAGCAATTCTATGACGTCGCACATAATTAAAACTCAATTTGTTACCAGGCAACTTTCCTGATGAGAAAAATCGTATGGTCCATATGAAAATCCGTTATAAATTCGAAGCGAAAGCAAATCCAAGGATAATGATAAATGTGGACAAGTAGACACTGTACATCAACTTTGAGTTGTAACTGATACTGTAGCTTGTTTAGTTTTGTTACAGTAGGTCACGAAAGCGGTCTTAAATTATGAAATCAAAATTAGCATATTGTAGTCATTCCGAGTGTACATCCCATATCTCGAAAATAAAAAGACATTTTCACAAACAAACTGTACCTTGATAGATAGTACTTAATAGGTTACTTAACTTAGGAAAATGAGCCAAATTGATTTTTTTCAGATTTGCCGGAAAATTTTCAAAATGTTTGATTTTTGGTGGAATTTGCTCTTAAGCTTATTTCTCACTTTCAAATGATTCCAATGAAACAAACAGACGATTTCTCCGTTCATCTTCGCAGAAGGAGTTATAATTCTGCCCTTGCAAAGATGTTTACCCCGCGTTTTCCTTCTCAGTGCACAGTTTTCTCCCCAGAAGTTTACCAACGCAGAGACCATCACGACAAGTATTAACATTACGAACTTCGTCCTTTTGCTCTAGCGCTCGAATGCAAGGTAAAAATTCTCCAGGTTTGAACTATCGTTTTTTGGTTTGAAAAAACATACGGAAGATTAGTCTTTCAGGAAGCTCTCTTCAAAATTTAAACCTTATCAACGTAGTGTTGTCCTTTTCATCGCAAAATGAAAACAAACTCAGAGAATTGAAATATCCGCCATTTTGCCGCGCTGTTGTTTCTATGGCAAATTCGATTGGTACCAGTCCCTCGCGCGTGGAAACGATTCGTGCGTGGGTCAAGCCTGCACACTCATTTTGCCACGGTGTCTCTCACGGTAAGTAATGTAGGTGGAGAAACTGCAGCCGAACGTTTACAGTATTTATTAAATATTAAGGAAGAAGAACGTAGAAAACGAAAAGGCGAAGAACAAGATGGTGAGGGAGCTATAAAAGTGGGTAAATACACTGAGACGATCATGGCCAAAGAACAGCTGGAACATACTCTAGAACAATTGATGTTTAATACGTTAGACGATCATTACGAAGAAAGAATTAGACCCGACGTGAACGAAAGTGATTTCACGGTGGGTCGATGTCATTTTAACTTATAACCACAGGGAAAATACGTGACGAATCCGTCGACGTGGACGTTGGAAACGTGGATATCCATTCATCGAAAAGAAGTGGATTCTCGCTCTAAAGTCGTTACCTGGCATGAATTTCATCATCCTAGGAAGGCTAAAGATGGTCAAAAGTTCGTGAAACTCTCTTTATTGGCAAACGAATACATGATATCGAGTATTCAGGTGTCTTTTTCAGACCAGAAAGAGTTAAATGCCACAGCGGATCTGTATCGACTACATGCGAAATTGATGTACATGTTAAAATTTCAGTGGGAAGAAAAACAGGGTAAAAAATACATACGTAAAACATACAATAAAAGTGGTTTATTGCACAACAAGTCTGGTTC
>NC_090869.1:45195855-45210855 GCF_036669935.1 Montipora foliosa
CGTGATTGATAAAAAAATAATTCATTTTTGTTTTAGAATGGGGGACTTGTATCTTTTGTTTAGAACCAACTAAATATGATTTATTTGATGTCTTGTTTTGTTGTTTACCATTTGGAAAGGAACGTCGATTAGTTGAATTTCGTTATATAGATGATTAAAATTTTATTATTTTTTTAGAGGGCTTATTATGTAATCTTACCTTGTGTAGACAAGCATTTCACATATTGAAAGATAGATTGGATGTTTTGCATAATGAAGTATTGTTAATAAAACAACAAATTGCAAAATAAAAAATTTTATATTTTTAGTGTCTTGTGAATTTTGTGGAACGTGGATTAACACCCTGGAAAGCCATTCTGTTTTTGTTTTAAATAAAATAAATGGAACGGTCACTGAATATTTAAGATGTGATGATTGTTATTAATATAATTATTATTAATTTATTTTATTTTTTTTTAGAATGTCCATTTTGTTGTTCAAATAAGATTTTCATTCAGAAACTAGATTTAGATAATTATCTTTTAGAACATATCGCCGTTTCTATATATCCAAGTAATAAAATAACTTGTTTCAAATGTCATAAGACTAAAATATTTTAGAGTAATGTTTTTAACCTATAGACAACCCACGCAGATGTAACAGAGTATACGTTTTCATAACTACTCTAAATAATCATACATTTCCTTTTAAATAGATGCTTTGTGTTGGATGTGTGAATATCACACGGCACTCCACGACTCTAATTTATGTCAAGATTGTTCGAACGACTGTGGTAGTTGTGAATTTTTTAAATGTACTCGTTTTGATGAGAAGCGTCAAGAACATTTGTGTGATTCTTGTTTTCAATTTTGTCCCTGTACTAATGCAATATTAAATTATGATGTCATTAAACTCTTGTGACTACTCTAAGCAATAATATATTTTATTTTCAAAATAAATGTTTTGTGCTGTCAGTCTTGTCCTTGAACGGCAATAAAAACAAAAAAAAATTTTTTTTAGTTCATAGATGCGTACGTTTATTAGAAAAACGAAAACAAGAAGAAGAAGAAGTTTTAAAAAGCAATTAAAAAAAATATTAATCAACGTTTTACTAAACCGATGTTTACTATAACTACTGATATCTTGACATATGATAATTTTGGTTTGATATTGCATAATCAATTACGTTGTGATTTATGTCGAGTCATATTAGATCGTGACGGACGTTTTGATTATAAACCATTTAATCGTGATGGTAAAACATTATTTTTAAATTGTAGATCGAACGATTATTGCATTTCTAAAGAGTGTTCTTTGTTTTGATAGGTGATTGGAATTATTGGGTTCTATGTCATAAATGTAAACGAATATTAGACTTGATATGGACCACAATTTTTGTGTAATTTATGCTATCCTCGTTTTCACAGTCCGAATAATATCACTTGCCTGTCATTTGCTGTCTTTTATTGTGAATCATTTGGAGTCGTTTGTAGGTTTATTGAGCGAAGGATGTGAAGACCTGAAACCTATAGATACGATGGTCAATGAAAAACAACACAAACAAAGGCAAAACTCAAGAAACAAAAACAAACGTCAGAAACGAATTTTCGAAAACATTAAAACATTCCATGCGTGAAAATATAGTGGAGTTTTAGTTTGAACGTCAAAAACACATGGTTTCGTTGATGAAAAACACGGATGATTTGGAATTTGTATTGTATGTCAGCCAGTGTCAAATAGAAATTCAACGAATTTTTGAAGACTTTACACGGAATCTAAAAGACTTTCACGATCGTTGGGAAATGTATCAGGATCTTGGAACGTCTACAAACGATGAGATGATGCAATGATGATTGCTACGCACTACGCATGTCTCTTTATACCACAAGGATGAGAAAATGTGTGTAACAGTAATATAAATAGTGTCTGTACGATACGTGAAATGTGGACAGTCAGTCCATAAAGGCGTGTTGTATATAGCTCGTTACTAATTCGAAAATAATTCGTTGAATTGTAGGTCGATGATAAAAAATTGATTAATACTACACTGAATCGATGATAAAATTGGCTAATACTAAATTAAAAACTTAGCTGAGTACGATTTTGTGTAAAACAAAAAGACTGACCGTCACTTTTTTTTTTTGTTTTTTTACAGACAAATGTCTAGTGTGTCACATGCCATTGAACGATCAACACATAGTGACGTTGACTTTAAACAATAAAAGGATATGTGGTACCATTTTAAATTGGTCGTCTAGTGATGAAGATGAGGATTACAATCCATTGAAAATGTGTTGTTATTGTTGATATTTCAGCCAAATATAGACGTTTAAATCATGTGCTCCTCTGGATTTTTGTTGTGGTGTGAGAGGTAAAGCGATTCATCCTTGCACTGGTTTTTGTGGAGTAATGGCTCTTTTGATTGCTTTGTCTTACGAAAAGGGCAATAGATTGTGCATGTCTCGTTTTTTTCGTTCGAAAAAAAAAGTTTAGATTACGCTAAAATAATTACATCTCTTTGTCAGCGAGTAAAGATACCGTTTTTATCTCTGAGAAACCATGCTTTTCCCATTTCTATGATAGAATTGCTCTTAATTTTTAAAAGCAGTTCTTTGTTTTCCGATTATTATCTGACTATACTATCGTATGATAATAATGATTAACATGTAAGGAATTCGTAAAACAGGAAATAGCACACGTGGTACCTTCATTTTATATCAACCGTTGTTTGACGTGTAAGACCTTAAATGCCTGTTTGATTAATTCGTTGTAGTTTATTTTTTATGTAGATCAGAGATGTCACCAATGTCGTAAATTATCTAATGGCATAATAAAACACGATTGTTGGTATTCTCTTTCCCTTCTACCTTTGTGTGAAACTTGCTATTTCTTTCACATGAAAAATAAACAATTTTGGTGTTCTATTAGCTCAAAATAAAATAAAAATTTTTATTTTAGGTTTTTTGCGTTGTGTGACGGATGTTTTACGCGTTTAGATTCGCCTCCGTTTTTTGGTGAAAAAATCTCAAGAGGCAAATTGTCCCTCTGATGGAGTCCACTTAGATTTGCGAACTTGAATTGTTTCAAAAATATCTTTGTTAGAAGTGTCCGAATCGTCCTCTTTGTCATGAAAAAAGGCTTTTAACTGAATGCGGCAAAGGATTTTTTAACATCTTGCTTAATAGAAAATTCGTTGGTGCGTTTGGTAATAGGGACAAAATTTAGGCCCTTACTGAGGACAGATTTCTCTGAGTCAGTAAGTGGAAGATTTTCTGGAATTGTAACTGCGGTATTATGGTTATGCAATGTAGTGTCGTCGGTAATTTGCGGACCTATTAATTGTTGAAGTTTTAGAGTCTTGATTTGGTGTAAATGGTCAAACAGTCCAAAATTAAGTTCTCGGATTTTAGTGCGAATCGATTGTAATAAAACTGCTAGACAGATTTTGGAAAGTTCGGAGCGGCGCTGAAGAATTTGTTTGTCAAGTACGTTTCGTTTTTGGCACATGGCTCTAATTGTGATCCTCATAATATTACGTGAAAAAGAATTTTGCGCGCATCGAATTTGATTCGAGCGAGAGAATGTAGACGCATGAAAGTCTGAGCGAAAACCTTTAGGAATGACTTTAGAATTGAGGCAACGGCCGATGAAATTGATGTGACTATAAAACCTAGTTTTGGCGGAAATGAGAGTGGCTAAACGGAAAGCTAAGTTGTTGCTATAAGTGTGGGAAAAGGAAAATGATAACTTACGATTTCCTGGCGTAGCTCCTTGGTGAGTTTCTTCAAGCTTGGCATCGTCGTGTTGGGTCTCCTGTTAGAAAACTGTGGATTAAAAAATACTAGAGCACAAGGTTAGTGGTCGCAGCGGTTGAACAACAAATGAATGAAGGGGGTAGTTTCTAAAGAAACTGTGGTGCTGCGTCGGTGGGGAAGTAGTATACAAAAATTTGGTTTTAGCAACGGAGTTGATAATGTAAATTGGCCACCGTACAGAGCTTCTAAAAGCTGACGTTTCGAGCGTTAGCCCTTCGTCAGAGCGAATCGAGGAATTATGGGTTACGTGTAGTTTATATAGTAGAGTAGGAGCTACGCTATTGGTGGCAACATGGCAACGTGAAAAATAGGAATATATTAGTTAAATGAAAAGCGTTCGTTAATACCGTGAGGATTAAGGGTGCCGATTTGGAAGATAAATTTTGTTTCAGATTCTTGCGGCTTTCCGTCTTACCTAGATGTAGCCGTCGTACCCACCGATGCAGCACCACAGCTTCTTTAGAAACTACCCCCTTCATTCATTAGTAGTGAGGTTGGTTGTTGTTATGGATAGATCTGACTATGAAAAAAGATGGAAGCTTTGTTGAGTGACCAATCCACCTATCTACATGGTAAAAAGGACCCTTTCTCTAAATTAGAACGAGATCACGACCAGAGATTGTTGGAATTCAAGAAACAAAACAAGATAAATGATTCCACCTACAAAAGACCCCGCTCAACCGGTGCATCTCCACCTGCTATCCGTGGTTCAATAAAACACCACAAGTCTGGCTGCCCTCTATAATACATCGAAATTTCTTACGAACATTTTGGCACACATCCAGAATCGTAATGGCTCCTCTGTTCTTAATTCTTCTGAGTTTGCCAAAGACGTGGCAAACATGGAGATACTGGACGATGAAATAACGGTTTCATTCGACTTTGTTTCCCTATTTCCAGCCATCCCAGTCCAGAAAGCCTGTGCTTATAGCCATAACAAATTAGAGGATGATGATACTTTACAGTCTAGAACCAACCTCACTACTGATGATGTTATCTCGCTGTAATTTGTTCTTTTTAACAGTTTTTCGTCTATAAAGATTGTTTCTACAAACAAATACATGGTTGTGCCATGGGAAGCCCGGTTAGTCCTGTCGTCGCCAACCTTTGTATGGAGGCTATCGAAGAATCAGCCATATTGTCCATGAGGGTTCCCCCCAAAACCTGGAAAAGATATGTTGATGACAGTTTTGTCAGAAAGATTGCGTATCTGAATTCCACGACAAATTAAACTCTATAGACCCCATGATTTCCTTTACTTTGGAAAAAGAGAGCAATCAACAAATCTCCTTTCTAGATACCCTAGTCTCCAGGAAGAATGGTTTCATCGTCATTGACGTCTTTCGTAAACCAACGCACACAGACAGATATTTGGACTTAATTCCCATCATGAAAAGAAACACAAAATAAGTACTGCGTCTACCCTCTTAAACCGTGCTTGTAATCTATCGAATATTTTGGAAGGGAAATCGTCACTAATGCCCTTCTTGCCAACGGGTATCCACCTGCCGTCATCTCTAACCTATTTAAAAAAAAAAAAACCTTCCCCGGAACTTATTCCTTCACCGGAAGGATTGGTGGGCTTGTTTGTCAACCTGATTGAAAATAAATCCACCGCTATGGCCTGACTTCCTTATGTTCGTGGTGTCACAGAACCCCTCACACATCTTCGAAAGAATGAAATTAACGTTGTTACTAGACCTCACAAGACTTTACAACAAGAATTCCCATCCCCCAAGTTTAGGCCTCCCGTTGAACTTCAGACTAATGTGGTGTATCAAATCCCTTGCACTGATTGTTCCTGGAGCTACATTGGTGAAACTGGAAAGTGTTTTTCAACGAGGAAAAAGGAGCACATTTCTAATGTAAAACTATGTAAACTGGCTCTAATATTGCAGCTCACGCCTGGCGTAACAATCACTCTATTGATTTCAACAATGCCAGAGTAATTGACAAGGGAAACTTCCAAATCCGAAAAACTTTGGAATCTTGACACACCGCAAACACTAATGAAGCCGACCATAACGCCAAGCCTTTGCCAAAACAATACCCTATTCTTTTAGATTGGCGCATTTTTCCCTTTTACCGTTTTACAATTTTTCACGCTTCCATTCTGTATACATGTATATTTCCATCTCGTGCATTTACATTTCAGTTTTTAAAGGCTTTAGTCTGGAAGCCGAAAGCTTACGTTTTTTATTTTAAAAAAATATAACGAGAGGACGCTTTTTTTCATGAATATGTCTCCAAAACCTGGTTACTCTTCTATTTTTAGAAATATTTACCTGTGACCTCGGTCTTGAAAAAACTGCCCTCGGCCTGCAGCCTTGGGCAGCATTTTCAAGACCCTGGTCACAGTTTTTCGCTACACGGGCCTCCCAGCTGGCATATAACATTTATATCAGGAACCCATGACCCGAAGCTTACAGCTCCCATACTGGGCCTATGTAACGGCATTTTTACAGACCGATCTATTTTTAGACTATCTTTTCCGGGAAAAACAAAGGCAGTTCCGGCTCGGTGACCCTATGACGTCAGCTTAATTTCTTGTAATTGGTCATCGGTCTGTGAAAACCCCGTGACACGAACACAGTAGAGTTGTAGGCTGCGGGTCATGGGTTCCTGGTTATATATATATACAATATGTATACAATGTGCCCTCCTGGTTGTCACCACATATATATATATCCAGTAAGCCCACGTAGAATAATTGTTTCATTAAAAACTCCAAGATCAACAACTTTTCCACTGAAGCATCGATGTCCGCCTCGGACAATTGCGGTCCAAACGGCTTTTGTCGGCCATTTTTTCTCAGCTCGCTTTTATTGGCGACGCATTCCTTGACCATATTAGGTACACTAGGTATATGAATTCATAGCTTGTGCCTGGAGAGCCAATGAAAATGCTGGAAATTTGTTAAACGTTGTTCAGCTTTTAATAAATGCTAACAGCAGAGCTCCCAGGTTATTTATTCTTACTGGTTGTAGGGTCCTGTTGGGTTCGTGAAAATAAAAGGTTTTGGAATTGTCCGCGTTTTGGTGCTTCCTTTTGCTGCTTATTTAAATCATTTTCTTCCCTTTCGTCTAGAGAAAAATTTATTGGCTAAGTGGTGAATTCTACGGTGAATTTCACGCGAAAAACCTATATCGCATGAATAACCAAGCGATGAGTGCGATATCGGTTTTTCAAGTGAAGTTTATTGTGGAATTCACCAGTTAGGCAATGAATTTTTCTTGAATCGCATGAGTTTTAAAAGAAAACAAACAAATTGTCAGCAAGCGAACGAAAAAAGAAAAATAAGCCATTTCAGAGTCAACTGTCAAA
Source organism: Montipora foliosa (assembly GCF_036669935.1). Lineage (NCBI taxonomy): Eukaryota > Metazoa > Cnidaria > Anthozoa > Scleractinia > Acroporidae > Montipora > Montipora foliosa. Next base: position 45,202,974 of record NC_090869.1, read on the forward strand.
AGTAGAAATCGGCTTCCTGTAAAATACGCAACGCAACGCTCTCAATATGCACAAAATACACAATATATGCCGATGTCAATCTGAAAAATACAAAATATACACGGCAAAAGAAAAAACCTCATGACTAAAACAAAACCTCACAGCAAAAGCAATTACTTCACGCCAGAACCAAAAACCTCACTAGTCAGAGAGCAAATATAAGGTCTCGTGGAAAGTTTGTGCTGAAAGCAAACCACTGGTCTAGAAATGTTCACTGGGACCTTGTGGGCATGAAACGTTTTGGTGGCAACTTTGCAACTTGTTGAGACATGGGGTGCTTACCATTTAGCCAATAATCCGGATGGAATGATCGTTGCATAAAGATAAGCGATTTCCCAAATTTAATGACCAACCGGATGAGAATGACGCTTAACATTAAACTACTCGGCATTCCATCCCACATATTTACTCGATCTTGTGAGAAAGGGCCTGGAAACGAAACAATTTTCGCAAATGGTAAGGAAATTTCCCGAATTCCATTCTGAACGGAAAAAGAGGACTACCTCCACAATTTCTGAAAAGATTTTCCGGAAAATTGGCTTTCCATTTGACCTCAAACCGAAATTTCCGGATTTTTTGACAGTAGTACTATTCGCTCATATAACTCGGTTTTGAAAGGAGTGTTCTGATTGGTTAATCGAAAAAATTAATGAGATGCATCGCGTTGTGATTGGTGGGAAAAATGACGTCATAGTGTGCGCCCTTATCATGTGCACAGTTAGGTGGATAGTAGGAGGTTTGTGAAGACCTTTTGGGGCCAATGCGATGAGATTATGACGTCATGGAATCCAAGATGGCGGACGGGTCGGGGGGTTGGGTGATCGCTCGGGACGTCTCTCAAAGATGGGTTTTCGAGGGTCATCCCGCGGGACAGGACAACGCCACAGGATTCAAGATGGCATACTGATTGGAAAAGGAGGCAATGGAGTGGGTTTACGAATTCAAAACGGTTTAATCGACTAACAAAGAGAGAACGACTTACAAGCGGGAACGTGCGAGTGGCCAAGTGCCGAACCTCGTCCCTAAAGCAAAGTGTTAGAGTTCTGTTAAGTGATGTAGGAGGTCCAGATCCTCAGGAGTCAAGCGTTCGTAGCCGTACGGGTACAGTATTGTGCAAAAGTAATGAGAGCGAAATGCGCGAATTCCGTTCTTTGTCCCTGCGAACTTTCGACAAAATTTCGCTCGAAAGTTCGAGCGCCGTTTCGCGATGTTTCCGGCGCCATTTCGCTAAAACAGAGAGAGAAAATTCGCCGCATTTTCGAGACCAAAGCGAAAATTCTCAACCAAAAGCGTAATTTTGCTTGTTGTACGTGAAATTTCGTAGTGTGGTTTGCAAAGGACATCAATCGGCCATTTAGCTTTGTAAACAACTGCGGTCACTTCAGCGATTAATGTGTGTCAGTTTCACTTCTCTACAATATTCGCCCTTTGTAATGTGTTTTTATCCATCTTTCTCGGCAGAGAAGACTTGACAAAACATATACAATTTCATTCCTTTGGTCGTGAGAACAATCTGTTGTCAACAACGCGAAGCCTGTAACTAACGAGCCGGCGAGTGTTATCTTGTAGCTTCACAACAGTAAAAATTGTTCCCGAGTGTATCACACCAGAAGTGTTTATTGCCATGACGAAAGAAGTTAAATTTTAGATAGATAGTTTTATCAAGGGAATTGATACACCTTCATGTATTATTATACGTATCAAAAGCTTACTTACTTTTTTTCAGGAAACCTTTTAATTTTTTAGCAGGTGCTGGCAAGTCACCCTAGTAAAAAACAACATCAATGGTCCCTTTCCATTCGATATGATAAAAGACTAAATACATTGCTTAAACACCTTATGTGCCCCTAGCTTTTTGTTGTTATTTTTTGCACTAAGGAAGAGCCCTGTTCGATACCTCTCGATTTTCAATCCACACACGTGCAAGTTGTTTCTTTTTTTGACACGACAACACATCCGGTTGTTTCTAAATTTGATGTGCTATAGAAATATGAACCAATTATGTGCCGAGTTTCAACCTGTACGCTTAAATGAGTCATATACAACCGCCTCATCGAAGAGAAAAGGAAAGGAACTCGTAATATGAAAGTATCTACTCGTTCTAGCTCTGTAGTACTAGATTGTGGACAGTGTAAATCAAGTCAAGCATTTGTCCTGCCTGTGTAAACTTTGTCGCTTTGGAAGGATTGCTAGAAATGATTTGTTACGAAAAACCTCTGCTAAAGGAGTGGAAAAGGATTGAGATATTCCTTTCTATCGCATACATTCTAGTGTTGTGCTGGCCAGAAATACGCTCAGAAACTTCACCAAAAGGGCGAATTTTCGCTCGAAAATTCGAAGGAAAATTCGGGAAGATAGAATTTTTGCTCGAAAACTCGCGTCAGCTACAACAATAGGCTTTGCAAAAATTCGGCGAATTTTCTGCGAACTTTCGCTCAACACAAAAATTCGCCATTTTTCGTCGAAAAGCCCCCAAAATTCGCAAATTTCGTCGAATTACACTCTCATTACTTTTGCACAATACTGTAGGTCTTGGCAGTGTTAGGATCCAGGACACGCTTCGAATCAACGAGTCGGTAATCTTTGTAGGTTGGTTGCCTTTGTAGCGTGTAGCTCTTGGAGTTTCTGTTTATGGTGTGAGACTGTGTGACACGTGTGGTGCAGGGCTGGTCTGGAGGATGGTGCAATTCGTCGATCGTGTTCTGGCGTACGATGTCATAATTCAGTTGAGCGCGACCTTCCACGATCAATGAGAACCCGCGTACCTTGCACACGGTCTTACTGTTGACCGTCTCGTAGCCGTAGTTCTTGGGACCGCCCAAGCAGAACTCGACGATGTGGTCCCCGATATTGAGTTCGTCTTTATAGTCGCCGAGATACGCGCCTCGCAGGGGATGCAATGGTGGATCGTCAGGACGATGAAGGTAGACGACTGAGTCAGTGTCAAAGGAGAGTGCACATTCGCCGAGATTATCTAGAACTTGATGGAGTCAGAGTCTGACATGACAGGAAGTGAAAGCTGCCACGAAGATGTTAAGATCAGGCGAGGGAACAACATCCTGGGATGCAGTTTGTAATGAACTTCCACGTGGTCCTCCGTGAGGGCACTGACTTAACGCACATGGTGTTGATTTCTGTCCAGTAATGTCACGAACGGTTAATCCCCCGGGGATTTCTCGAACCTGGGTTTTGTTGATATGTTGGCCGAACTTCCCCCACATTGAATTCAGCATCATCTTGACCAGGGCACGTAACCTTCCCAGGCATAATAAGCATCGACGTGAGCTTGTTTCTGGGCTTCGGTGATGCACACTTTGAGCTATCCGCTGGCTTCTTCTTTGCTCTTTAGCCATGTGTCCACGTAGCACCAAAAGAGTCCCGTGCGTTTTTCTGCGAAATGCCATACTTCGTGGATGTGCATGATGGTGTACCCTTTCTGTACGGCCGCTTTCAGTTCTGAGGTACACCAAGTCCCTGTTAGGGCATGTTGATCGTCTGTGTGATGACAGGCAGACGTCTTGTCCAACAGGGGTCTGGAAATGTTTTCTTCGATGCAGGCGTGGCATAGTGGGAAGGTTAACTTGTCGTGACAAATGTGGATGGTAGAGACCCTCGAGTGGAAGGACGGTGCATTTGGCTGGACCGAAATAGGGTGAGAGATGGTGTATGTTTGGTAGATAAAGGTGGGATGTCCGACGGGGTATTCACCTTGCTTGTTCCTGCAAGGGTACAAGGATGTGTAGTCGTCGTACCGAATCTCCTTCTCCCCGTCTTTGGCTGGGGGGTAGACACGTACGGCATTGGTTTGACTGCCATAGTGATGATTTCAAGCTTGGAGGTCGAGATGACCGATGAACTCGGCGAGGTCTTGATTGGAGTTCTTCAGGGTGTTCCACGAAGACTCCCACATTTCGACGACGTGATACCCAAGGTTCTGGAGGAGGAGGACTCGTTTTTTATCAACGACGTCCCTCACGTCGTCCATGGTACGGTCTAGGAGTGTCAGGTGTACGTCCGGATGACAGGTCCGACATCCGTGCCAAAAGCACCTGTGGAATTCGTAGACGGTACTGTTTTCTGTATCGTACCCGTCGACCGTGTGCCGGGTTCCAGGGATTCGATACTCGCCCTCGTTTTGTGCATGTTGGATCATCTGGCGGTGTAGGGGATGGTGATCAGCGACAGCGTGCCCGTAAGCACGGGCCATGGCTTCATGTTGTTCGGTCTCCTCTTCTGACAGGACTAACCAGGGTGTAAGCTGTTTGACACGCCTTGCACACCTTGCTGAACAACCGTGGATTCATGACCATGATAGGGAGGAGGAGTGTTTTTGTGTCTCGTGTCTTTGCACGTGTGCATGTTTGAAGCATGATCCACACCGAGTCCCCTACGGACGTGTCACAGAGAGAGAGGCGAGTGGTGTCATTTGTGCGATGGTCCGTGACGTTTGTCTTGTTCTTTTAGTTGGTGTGTCACATGCAGACTAGACAATTAGGAGTTCCACCCCGTACGCTCTGAGAGATGCGCTTATGGTTACATTTCTTTTATGAATCGTTTTCTCAGATGACATGTACTTTGGAGGAGGTACCTAAACATATAAAAGCACCGCCCCAAACGAATCGACAACAATAGTGGCGCATTGGCTTCTACTTGGAGTACATACCGTGACTCTTATCGTCCTATGTGACTCAATGATTTTTTTCGTTTGTTTCGTAGATATGGTGTCTCCCACGGACATACAGGAGCCGATTCTCCAGAGAATGTCGTCGGACGTTTAGACAAGACATCGTACTTGACAAAATACGTAGTTATATCCACCTTATTGCGTTTGACATTCCACGTCCGCCCACACGTCTCGTATTTTTATAGTATTGGTGTTACATGCCGTCTTACGGACCTGCCTGTTCTGCCATGAAGATATGAGACGATAAGCAAGAACTGGTCCTATTTGATGCGTGGACTCAGTGTGTGGCTATGCATGCCCTTTTTTACTAGATCATGACCGTGTACTGTTCCGGACTATGGTTTATATGCTGTGAAATTGTGCCTTCTGTACCTTTGGACCTGTGACATGTACACGTTGTCTCATGACGATGGACGGTTCTATCAACTCCTTGGTGCACGGGCGGAAATGTCGAGGTCCTTATCGACGCCGTGGGGAAGCGAGTGTCACGAACGGATCCTTTATGGTTTTGATATGATCCTCTGTTTTTTCATTTGCTAGATTATACTACATGCCGAACGATGTTTTTATACGGAGAATAGTTTTCACGTACACAAACGGAAACCCTACACGCCAAAGGTTCGAATGATGTTGCTGGAAGAATGACTGACAGGATTGCGCTTTTTTATTTCTTCAGACTGGCCTGACACCTACCCCTGATTACCTGCTGACAGTGTATGGGTACCGAATGTGTCTACTTTGTCACTGGGGAACGTACACGACCTCTGAAAGAGTATGGAACATAGACATATGCTTGACACGTTACGGGTTTTACAACTATAGGACCATCGATAGCATTTCCTGTGCGGGCTTCTACTTTTCCGATGACGACTGCAATGATTCGGATGAGGATGGTATAACGTATCGTCTGGATCCACCTTGGTGGCTTCGTAGGAAGATCATCCGTTGCAGAGTCGGACATTTTCGTTTCAAGCGTATGGAGGGATATTTGGATGCCTGCACGTCTCGTTTTCATAGTTTCGAGTAGACGTTCATATTGTTTTTTTCCGACCTGATAGATGTGTACCGTGTCCTGTTACAAGATGTGGGAACGTGGGTGCCCTTCCCTTGACGAGTACTGATACTACTGCTGCTCCACCAGATGTTACCAGATACATTACTATGACGACATCATTGAAATATGGCGCTTCAGGCGTAAACGGATGGTGAGGTGTAGACGGACATTTGTGCTTTCTTTGACCTTGACGTTTTTTTCTGCAGATGCTTACCCTTTCCTACGCCAAGATATGGATACCAGTGTGTACGTCTAGACCGCTCCTTTGGTGCTGTCCTACGAGACGTTGGTACTATGATGAAGCAATGGGGAGGCTTGCCCGGCGAGCGACAGAGGTGGCGAGGGAGTGGAGTAAACATTGACTTTCTTTAGATACGCTCGGACACCCTACCATTTTTTCCCTGCATATGCATGTCTTGTCGTACGCCAAGATGTGGATACGAATGTGTAGACCCTTGGTACTTACCTATGGCCACCTTGAAGTGACCATGACTAACCCTTACACTTGGTACTGTCCTACCAGATGGTGGTATCACGATCAAACTTGGGAGAGGATTGCTTACCCTGATGAGACAGCGGAGATAATAAAATCCTTTTGTGTTGTTTCAGATGCAACTGGATGCTATCCCCAGTGTCGACATGCAGAGAAGACAAGGCATGGTCAACGGGTGTTGTTTCACAGGCAGGTGTTCATTCCTGAAGGACTGGGCCAAACTATGGCCTGTTTGGGAACCGAGAAAACAAATTGCTAAAAACAGAGACGGACATTTCGTTTTTATGCCATTTATTGCAATTGGTTGTAGAAAAATACTACAATGTTATTAACTATGTAAGAATTTTTTGAAGTTTGAGTTTGTGTTTCATTTGCATGATCTTCTTGACTACTCGTTCCGTCTTCTTCTTCTTGCCTTGAAGATTACTGATAGCCCGAATCATCTTATCGTCTGCTTTCCACTTGTCCTGTAAATTCTTGGCCTTGGCATAATCGATGTCGTACGTTTTGGCAATCTTGTCCAACCGATTGATGCCAGGATCGCCACGCTTGAGACGTTTTTTTAGATGCGTACCCAGACCCATGTACTGATACCCAGGCCAATGAGCCTCGATCCCCGTCTTTACCAAAGCTTTTTGTTGGTCAAACTTGCCTCCACGTTGACGTCGTCGTCGTCGTCTTCGACGGTTTCTCTCAGTAGTCCTGGCCTGCGTTTCTTGTCAAAATCCAACCAACTGCCCAGGCGTTGTAATTTATCTGTCTCGGTAGGGCGACGACCTCGTTTCTTGCGAGACTCCCTCTTGGCTGATCGGGCCGTCACGTCCACCAAATCGGCGACACTATCACCCATCATGGGGTCTCCACAAAAAGGCAGTTCCCTCCAGTCGACCGATGGGGTTGTCTTGCGGGGTGCTTTCCTCTTCTTCTTTTTGGGAGATGCGGGTGTCGTGGCTTGGTGGGGGTGGCAAATCAAAGTTGTTTCCTGACTTTGGGGGATGCAGGACCCGAGGGTGTTGTTGTCGTTGGTGTCAGGTGCTTTGTTCTTCTTACAGACCAATTGTGTCGGCATGGACTTTATTGGTCCTTGTGTGAACGCTTCCCCTTCCAAATTGCGATCGTCTTCTGGACCAGGACCGAACCCCACGGGTTGTCAAACGGCCTTGGTCCACTGACGCTTTTCTCGTGCCAAAGGTTTGACCAGAGCTTTTTTCATTCCTGGAGGGAACTCGTTCGACATGAGAATGGCCGCTTGTTCGGCAGCCAGAAGCACCGCTTTGGTTAGTTAAGAGTTCTCTGTGAGGAGTTCCTTGTACACTTCCTCTAAGTGACGGAGTCGTTCTGGATCCATGAACACTTTTTTTGAAAGCCCGGGATGACCTCGTCTCCGCTTATCGTAATGTACTATGACATTTGCGCATCTCCCTAGTTTTATAGTAGAGGTCCTGCTTCTTGCAGCGTTCTCTTTCCAGGTGTCTCTTAAATTCGCACACTTGTTCTTGCAAGGCGCTCATCTTTTGTTCCACCAGATCTAGATCGTTCTTGTAGTTGATCCGTCAACTGAGGTATGATGTCACATTGTTCTCGTACAAGGTGTCGAAGACCTCGTATCTGA
>NC_090869.1:45215855-45220855 GCF_036669935.1 Montipora foliosa
GAGTTCTTGTAAGCATTCCCCTGCATTGAATCAGCATTTAAAGAGTAAAACAAACAAGAAATCACCACAAATATTTGTGAGCGTTGATACAAACGTTAATAAAGCCGCCGATTACCGCCAAAATCGGTAAGAGCTTGCCGTGGAGACTGCTGGCCAAAATGAAAACGGCTCACTAGTTCCAGTCTGGTCTCTTACTCGTTATACAAGATGGCGCAGGAAGCATTGAAGAAAAATGAACACGATGCCGAGCGAAGTCCTCCAATTAACCCTCAAACAAAGTGGGAAAGATACTGGTATTCATTAAGTGGATAAATTGCTGACATGGAGGGTGTAATTCTTAACATTGAAGCTTCATGTTCCTTTTGGAACAAGGCCGGTCAAACGTGGAGGATATTTCTATAATCTATAGAATCATCATAATAAAGGCTTTTATTTTCAATTATCCGTGTTACACTATTAGGAATTAAATTGGGGAAATAATCGCTTATTATTTACAATTTTGGGAGTAATTTGGGGAAATGTGTCCATATTATTCACAATTCTGGGAATAACTTGGGTAAAGTGGTTCCTATATCATTCACAATACTGGGAATAACTTGGGAAATGTGTCTATATTATTCACAATTCGGGGAATAACTTGGATAAATGTTCCCATACTAATCACAATTCTGGAAATAACTTGGGTGAAGGTTTCTATATCATTCACAATGTTGGGAATAACTTGGGAAATGTGTCCATATTATTCACAATTCTGGGAATAACTTGGATAAATGTTCCCATATTAATCACAATTCTGGGAATAACTTGGGGAAATGTTCCCCCATAATTCACAATATTGGGAATAAATTGGGAACTTTTCCCATATGGTTCCCAGCTTTGGGTATAACTTGGGAAAACGTTCACAGCATATTCCCAATATTGGGATGTAAAAGGAAAGTAGACGTTCTTTCCCAATAAAAACCCCAAATTTCCCCCCAAAAGTAGTTTCTTGTCCCAACTTTTTTCCATGAGAGGCTAAATTTCCCATTTAATTCCCAAATGGGAATCTCGAAAAGTTTCCTGTGTATGCCAACCGGAGATGATGATTCCTGCACCCCGTAGGAATCTAGTCACCCATGCTCAAATGTTCACTCAATTCCAAGGCACGTTCTCGAAGTCGTCTACGTCGATGTTTCGCACTGTACCTGGCCAACTTCCATTGATATTCTGATAGATTGCGTTCGAATTGAAACTGATCAAACGGTGATCCAGCACTGGATCCAGATCAGATCCAGATCCAGATCCAGATCATTTCCGTTGTTCCCCGCGAAATCGACCGGAGAGAATCCCTTTCCAAAATCGGTCATCGTTCGTCCTTGTACCCGTTCTTTCAAAAACTTGCAAAGGCTTGCAGGACCTGTTCATTTATTTGTACAAGTCGCCACTGTTGTAACCACGTCTCCAGGTCCAATGCGTTGTATGTCGTGAGAGGTAGTCCATAACTGTCCATGACTTGACACGTTCCATTCTCTTTCCTCATTCCTAACCAATGCTGACCTGGTTCCCCTCGTGTGTCTGCATTGACAATCTAGGCCGCTCACGTCATACGAGTGGGACGAGAAGGCAAACCATCAGAAGGATGGACGCCGTAAAAGACGCTTTTCAAGATCGGATCGTCCAAGGCTAAATCACGCAAGGCCACGTCACTCAAAGGCACGAATTCCATTTGTTTTTCACTCCCAGCTCACTCGTATTTCTTATATAGAATGGCACCATTGCCATCCACTTGGAAGGTGTCTTCGAATTTCCCCCACACCAGTACGGTGATGTTCTTGCTAGGTGCAGCATTACACTTGATCTCCAAACGGGGTTTGCTACGTCGATGTTGCGCACTGTACCTGGCCAACTTCCATTGATATTCTGATGGATTGCGTTCGAATTGAAACTGATCAAACGGTGATCCAGCACTGGTTGGGGTACTCATTTCCGTCGTTCCCCACGAAATCGACCGGAGAGAATCCCTTTCCAAAATCGGTCATCGTTCGTCCTTGTACCCGTTCTTTCAAAAACTTGCAAAGGCTTGCAGGACCTGTTCATTTAACTGTACAAGTCGCCACTGTTGTAACCACGTCTCCAGGTCCAATGCGTTGTATGTCGTGAGAGGTAGTCCATAACTGTCCATGACCTGACACGTTCCATTCTCTTTCCTCATTCCTAACCAATGCTGACCTGGTTCCCCTCGTGTGTCTGCGTTGACAATCTAGGCCGCTCGCGTCATACGAGTGGGACGAGAAGGCAAACCATCAGAAGGATGGACGCCGTAAAAGACGCTTTTCAGGATCGGATCGTCCAAGGCTAAATCACGCAAGGCCACGTCACTCAAAGGCACGAATTCCATTTTGTTTTTCACTCCCAGCTCACTCGTATTTCTTATATAGAATGGCACCATTGCCATCCACCTGGAAGGTGTCTTCGAATTTCCCCCACACTAGTACGGTGATGTTCTTGCTAGGTGCAGCATTACACTTGATCTCCAAACGGACTTTGCCTTTTTGCTTGGGATTTCGATGAAACGGAGAATCGGCATCTCCATTGGGCACGTTGTTAAAGGCAAACAACGTACACTTACGTCCGTAACCCCATTCCTCTGCCTGCACCATGTGCGGGCGATGACGAATCAGCGAACCACTGGTCTCCAGGAGACGATTATATCCCAATAAGTCTTTCCGTATGTCTGTTCCATTCAATTCCAAAGTCCAGTACGGGTATTCCTCACCGCCTATGATCTGACGGATACTCGTGACCCCAAAATCTTGGAAGGCGTACGGGTAATACTCCAGATCGCCATTAAACGCTTTACTGTCCAGCAGACCGACACCTAAACGGTTCAGGAACACGTTATCCTCCATCCATGTGGTCGTACGTCTATCGAACGAGAAGGTTCGGATTTCACTTCAGACGACCGGGTAGTTGGCCCACTGATTTCTCACATCCATCTTGATCTTCAAATCATTGTAGACACTCGAATTCAGATTCAAACGACGGAGATGAAACGTCGCCTTAATGTCGTCTCGACCCAGTGTGACCTGGTGCTTGACCCCTGTACCACAGGTCTTGGTGCCAAATAGAAAAAACATGGGCTTGTTGCAAAACAGTTCCAGGATGATTTCCACATTAGGCGCCAGCAGACGTCCTGTTCACATGGCAGCCAAATGTGGGTAAATGATCATCTTGACTTTGTTGTTACCGTAGAACACTGCCGTGACTTTTTTCAGTGCATTGGTCTCGTTTCCAGCTCTTCGTTTCAAACCCCGTTTCAAAGATTGTCCTATGACCTGTTCTGCCATGTATAACGATTTGCCACTGGCGGCTGCGTGGAATCCCGATTGCAAGGAATTCAACAACACATGCGATGCAATCTTGATCAATTCCTCTGTGACTCCAGACCCCTCGCATGATGTGTCTCCTTTTTTACTCTGGAGGGTGTTCCTGCTTTTTATACCAGAGTCTCCAAAAGAGACCAGGTTCCCGTTGCTCTGGCCTAGACTGACTTCGATCACGTCCAAATAAGGATGTTGCATGGGCATCCATTGAATGTACACCGGTTCAAAGAAGATCACACCCGAACCGTCTCGTCTATAATGCACTTCTCGTACCAGTGGATGGGACGAATCACCCATAATGTTACTATCCACCGAGTACACCAATAATGTTCACGACGTTGGAGTACTAAAGAGAAAAAAAGGAAAGGAACTTTCTTTGTGTCTAGTCGTTCTAGCGCTGAAGCACTAATTGGGGACACTGTAAATCGAAATTAACAATTAACACAACTCATGTCAAATGTTGGCTTTTTTGAGGAGAGGGGAAACCGGAGTACCCGGAGAAAACCTCTCGGTGCAGAGTGGAGAACCAACAAACCAAAGGCCGTATTCAGATTCGTAAACCTCCATTCCACAGCCTGGCTAAGATACAGACCCACTCTAGGGTAAAGGATCCAGAGACGTCCATTATCCAGTTCGGTAGTAGGGTGAGTCGCTGTCCCAGTGGTCTTGTCGGGAAACGAATACCTGACGTTAGGACCCAGACTCACTTTTCCATCCACACTTTTTGAAAGCCAACCCATACAGTACGACAGTAAGTACTGGATGACAAATTGTACATTGCCGCCGTCCACCTGACATCAGCCAGTTTTTTTCTCTCCAGAATAGCATCCTGTCCTACCCACTGGAAGGTCGGTCGTTTTGCCTCCTCGATGCTGTCCCCATCAGTAGCGTCTTAGGCCAATGTATTCGTTATCTACCAGTCCACTTTGTCAATGAGGGCTTTCATGAATCCGACACCGGAGCAGAGGCCTAGACAGAACTCGTGTGCGGTGAGGGCGTGTTGGTTGTAGAGTCCCTTAGACGAAACTTTGTTGTTATGAAATAGTCATCTGTACTGTCCATCACCATACTCGGATCCGACCCCACGTCGGGCATGGAGATGGACACCAGACCAACCTCCCACTCTCCGTCGAATCGAGTGACCTCGGGTAAGCTCATCTTGAAGAGACTCGCGGTGTTGTTAGGGAACTCCCGTGATGGATCGCTGATTACGACGTTACAGCCCATGATGACAACGGCGAAAATGTAGACAGATGGTGGTCGTTTTATCGACGAGACGTCCGTCCACTTCCGTCACACTCACGTGCACCGTCTCGATCCTAGATCCCCGAGGACGATGGTATTGCACATGCCGCGGCTCCCACCATGCCTCTCCGCCTTTTCCCCTGTACCAGGAAGCCCAGTTTATGGTCACGACGAGCGCTTACAACTTGCGATTCGTACTCATCAACGAAACGTTCGAGAACTTCAAAAAGAGCAAAATGTCGCAGACGAACGTCCAAAGCAGTTCGTCGTAAGAGTCCTCCAACCATCGACTCTCTACAAAGATTCGCATAGACAAACAAGGGAAGTTCGACCGTACATTTTGCTCTTTTTGAAGTTCTCGAACGCTTCGTTGATGCGTACGAATCGCCAGTT
>NC_090869.1:45235855-45238355 GCF_036669935.1 Montipora foliosa
GTGAAGTACTTGCTTTTATTTCATAGATACTGAGATTTATTCACGAAAATCGTACTGAATAAAATTCGTACTGATTCTAAATGTAGCCAATCAGGAACACGAACGACAAAATTTCACTGTGAAGAAATATCGTTCGTCCAATCAGCAACGCGAACAATGAAATTTCACTAGTGATGAATGAACGTTTCGAATGCACAAAAACCGCGCGCTTTGGAAAATGGCCGAGAGAAGGTTTGCTTCTGTTTGCTCAGTTGAGGAATTTAATTTAGAACAAGAAAACAGAAATTGCCGCTCAAAAAACTGAACGAGATGTACGATTGCTTAAACGAATTTTGAAAACGAAAGTGGAAGACAGGAAAATGGAAGTTATTTCAGCGGTTGAGCTGAATGAATACTGAATACATCAACCAATTTATCATCTCCGTCCACACTAAACAAGCCGACTTTCCTTTGAAGTTTAGTGGCTAGCTTGGAACGACAACTGAAGAAAAAGGGCTATTCCGCAAGCATAACAAACGACCTGGTATTTGAGAAAACCAGAGAGGTTCTTTAGTCCGAACAAAAACAAATAAAGAAGCAAGGAAAGGGAAATAAACCCAAAGCGCCGAAGCGACGAACTAAAAACACTCTTCACTTTGGACTACTTTGGAATATCTGAAACACAGTAAGTGTTGTAAGTTTTATTAAATAAGTTGTCGGTTGGGCGATTTTAAACCATTGTTTAATGCTTTCATCGCCCCACTCCATTTGTGCGAAATAAATTAGTCTATCAAACACTACCACGAAGAAAACCTCAGTGCCTATGAATTTTCGTATTAGAAAACTCGTGAATAAAAATCAGACACGCGCATTTTCCATGAAATAATCTCTATTTGCCGTGAGGTTTTTGCTTTTGGCGTGACAGTTGTGGGCCACCGTACCGTGGTTACTAAAACAAGGAATGACCAACAATGACCTACAATGACCTACCTCAATGACCAGCAATGATCTACAATGACCTACAACGTTCTACAGTGATCTACAATGACCTACAATGACCTACAATGATCTACAATAACCTACAATGAGGTACATTATGAGCTAAAATTAGCTAATGACCTGTAATGAGCTAAAATAAAGATAATTTGCAGCTCTGAGGGCACTGCAGCATGTCTGCAGTACAAAGGTTAAAAACATTCCACTCTGCGCTTTGAACCAATCAAAACCTCGTTGCTGAGCAAGTTGAAATTTTTCATTGTGCACTCCGAACCAAAGAAAACATTGTGAGAAGAATAACTTATTTATGATCTTTTCTTAATTTTTTCCTGCTCTAATTAAGACTTTATCGTTACCAAGCGAAGCCTTGATATTTGTGCATTTTCAAGGAAAACCATGCAAGGGTCTTTTCGCAGTTTGTTTCTGCCTGAAAGGCCACGTGCGTAATTGCTGTTGTCATTTGGGCTGTCATGCAATGGACTAAAAGCGTTGCGTGATAACGCACAATAGGACAATCACATGGCTTTTGGAGGGCATATAGTTTATTTGTGGCCCGAGTAGCATCATTTGCGCCCGAGCGGAGCAAGGGTGCAAATGATCCTACGAGGGACATAAATAAACTATATGCCCGACAAAAGTCATTTAATTATCATTATTATCAATACACAAGGCCACATCGTACCAATTCATTTAAAAAGAAAATATTGTTTAACAGTGATGTAGCATGAAACTATGGTATGGAAATGTCCCTTAGTGTATACAAACAAAGGTTGTGAAAATGAAAGGAATGTATATATTTCAAGTGCGGGTTGTACACCAAATGTAGAAGTAATCCTCGGAATCAAATAGGACAATCTCATTGGCCGAGCGAAGTTGTTTGACATCTCTCAGCCAATCAGTATCAGGGCGGCAAATGTATTTTCAGCCCGCACATTTCCCGATTGGCCCGCAAAAAGGCGCATTTTACAGAGGGCAGTTTGTCATTTGGCCTTGTGTATTGATAATAATGAATATTTTCCGCTCACCAAGCTCTTGACCCTGATCCTCTTTTGTCTTTCTCTTTGATTGTAAGCCATTTAAGTAGGCCATTGTAGCTCATTGTAGGTCATTAGCTAATTTTAGCTTATAATGTGCCTCATTGTAGGTCATTATAGCTCGTTGTAGCTCATTGTAGACCACTGTAGGTCATTGCAGGTCATTGTAGATCATTGTAGGTCATTGAAGTGTGTCATTGTAGGTCATTGTAGTTCATTGTAAGTCATGCCTTGTTTTAGTAATTACGGCCACCGTAACCTCCTGCCGAAAGGATTCCCATAAAATTCCTGGAGATCTAACGGTGACGAATCCTCAAAACTTTTAGCTAAACTAAAGTGTTCTGAATTGTTTATTTATGTCGCTCGGGAGAAAACCCGGACGGTTTGAACTGATAGTTCGTTATATTGATTTCAACACGAATCTAGGAAAATAGGCAGTTTTCAAAATATAAAATATTCAGCTTGATAGTGAGGCAGTGAGGACAAAAACG
>NC_090869.1:45245855-45250855 GCF_036669935.1 Montipora foliosa
AGATAAAGCTTGTGTGTACATAAAAAAGAAACTTGAACAAGATGCCACCCTTCCTTCAAGGACAAATTTGGACATCGATGACATCACTAAACATCTTCAATTCACCTTGTCCAACAACTATTTTATGTTCAACGATAGAATTTATAAACAAGTCCATGGCTGTGCGATGGGCAGTCCTGTCAGCCCCATTGTGGCCAATCTTTGCATGGAGGAGATCGAAGAGTCCGCAATAAGTATTTCATCCGTTCGCCCCAAAATTTGGAAAAGGTACGTGGACGATAGTTTTTGCATCATTGGGAAGAACGACGTCTCAGCCTTCCATGACACATTAAATTCAATTGACCCTAACATCTCGTTTACCATTGAGACCAAATGTAACGGAAACATCTCCTTTCTCGACACTCTGGTCTCCCGAAGAAATGGAGTCATCGTTGTTAATGTTTACAGAAAGCCCACCCATACAGACAGATACTTAGATTTTTATTCCCATCACAACAGGCAACACAAGGTCAGCACAGCATCAAGTCTCCTGCACAGGGCTCTAAATCTACCCAATTCTTCTGAAGGAAAAAAACGGGAACTTAATTACGTCCAGGCAGCTCTGGAGTCCAACGGTTATCCATCTAGCTTTATCAAAAGCATACACGCTAGAAAGACTCGAGCTTCTACAACAAATCTATCCCCGGAGGAACTCGTTGGAATGTTTTTCAAGATGGTTGAACCAACCGAGTCACGCAAGTCTTTCGCTCCTCTCCCTTACATCAAAGGAGTAACTGAGCCTTTGACACGCATCCTCAAAAAACACGATGTCACGGTTGTAAACAAACCATTTACCACTCTACAACAACAGTTCCCAGTACCGAAATTCCGACCTTCGATGGAATCGCAGACCAACGTCGTATATAAAATTCCCTGTACAAATTGTTCGTGGTGTTATATTGGGGAAACCGGCAGAGCTTTTAATACGCGAAAAAAAGAACATTTAAGAAACACCAAAACTGCGGCCAAAGGCTCTAGAATTGCTAATCACGTTTGGTCCAACAACCACGCCATTGATTTCGAAAATGCGTCAGTTATTGACAAGGGCACTTGTAGAACGAGAAAAACATTAGAAGCGTGGCATACCACAGTGACACCCAACGCAGGTAACAATTCGTGCCCTTTACCTGGACAATACAACATTCTTTTTAACAAATATTCATAAATTTTCTACATTCTCATCATTTTGCAATGTTCGTTTTTATTTAAATTTTCTCATCGATTTCTTATCATTTATTTTACCCGTCGAAGACTGCAGTTCGGGCAGTCGAAAGCTCGTAGTTTTTAATCATTTTAGCCAGAGATCGTTTTTTAAATTTTGACATTATTTTGTTCATTTTTGGACAATGTGAAAATAATTGTAAATAACATCTGTTTCTGAAAAGAAAGTAGGGGTCACCGAACATCAAAGATCGTTAAATCCAAGCAAAGCTATAGCAATGGCCATCTGCCCTATCATTGTTCATTTTAGTACTTAGCGCGCGCGCTCATTCATAACGTGCATGTGAATTTGCTTGCGCTGTAAGGATGCGCAGTAGCAATTGGCGCGAACGTCCTTAAAGTGCCCCTGTGACCAAAAAATCATTTCATATTTTTCTTTGGATTTCAAAACTATGTTAACAAAACACTAAGTGACCCACGTTTTAAACCTTGATTTCAAAAAGACGCCTCCTTTTTTTAACTGTAATTTTCCTATTTAATGGTCCGCCATTACTAACATTATGTTCTTGAGAGAGCTGGATCGAGGAGAAAATGACGTCAAAGGCTCACTAGTTTAAGAATGCAATACGTGTGTACGCCGCAGAATTAATATGCAGCACGGGGGTTTTGGGCTTTCAGACTTTCAAACTCACGCTTTGCATATATAATAAGCTGCGTTCACACGCTGAAATTTTAAGCTAGTGAGCCTCTGACGTCACTTTTCCCTGGATCCAACCGTCTGAGGTCCAATCGGTCAGTTTTGAACGTGAGTAATGGCGGACTGTGAAATCCAAAACTTACACTCAATGTAAACGGCCTTTGGATAAAAATCAAAGCTCAAAATTTTGCCCGTCAGGTGTTAAAGCAAACACACTTTCAAAAGCTGAAGGAAAAAAGGAAGTGGGTTTTTTGATAACAGGGGCACTTTAAGAAAATATTGTAACCCATCGATGCGCGAAATCTTGGTTTTATAGCCATGACGTCATCAACCGTCCGTACATACGTACGTACGTACGTCCGTCCGTACGTCCACCCATCCATGTATGCCAATGTGACCAGTATCATGCTAGTTTACAGCATACATCTGATATTGGACATCCATCTTTTGATCAATTGACACCTGTCAAAGCAAGGTATCTGCTGACCAGTATCACGTGTTCATATCGCGGGCCCAAGCTTAGAGCTCGTCGAGGTTAGCTTTTTTTTTAAGTTGACCGCTGACAAGGTACTGGTTTTTCGATTGGATTGCAGGCTCATGCCAGGTTAACTCACCTGAACATAAGTGAGGCTGCATTTTTCACGCGCTTTCTGTGGCCTCATGGGGCTACACGGCCATACTACATCAACGAAAGTTCTCACACAGTCAACGCTTTTCGTGTTCAGGTGGAAAACGGTTTGGAAGATGTTTTCTTTCTGCATTTTTCGCTTGTTTCAATCCAGTTTGACCTATCATGATACCTGTGTTCCACACTGGTGGCTACGCAGTTATTCAAGTCAAGCATCGGCGGGATGTAAACTTAAAGCTGAGTGTTTATTTTTAATTTTCTTAGAGCTGCATTTTTCTCTGTATTGCAATTTTTGGCATATCTTTAGAAGCTCTGATAAGGTTACATGATGCCTGGAGGACCTATGTCTAGAACAGAAAGGAAAGGAGAGCGAAAGAGAACGACAACGACAAAACAGAATACCAGTAATAGCTCATACTTGGTGCAAGAAGTTACTCCACAAATTCTTTCCTTGGGCACTAAACCGTTTGTTATTTTCAAAAAGTGGTTTATTCGGTTTTTCCTTTGTTCAGGAATGAAAATCGAATTTTTATTGTTAACTGAAATTAAATAACAATTATCTGTTCTCTTTTGGACATAAAGTAAAAGCTGATTTGTTTGTCTGTTTTGCTTTAAAATGCGAGCGAACAAGTGCGTTTTAATCCGTTTGTCCTACTGGTTTTCGATGTGCCTCGACAGTGGCAAGAAAATTTTGCCCGTATGTTAAACACGTATTCGCAATGAGTTCTCGTAAAATTAGAGGGAAATCTCACTCACTTGTGTTTTCAGAAGTTTGTTTATTAAAGCATCCAAACGTTATTTAAGTGTTGGAGCAGATCGTGTTTGAAGTTCCTCCTTTCTTGGTTGCATTGCCGTATTTTGCCGATTCTTGTATTTCAATGAAATACATCAAAATGTGAATGATCTTGTTTTCAGAGATGAAGTGGAATAAAGTACATCAGTAAAACTCTTCTTTGACTTGAACTGACAAAGTTGTTTCTATGGCTTCTAATTTTAGCGTGATTCCTATTCGCTGGCTATTGACAGTTGACTCTGAAATGGCTTTTTTTTCGCTTTTTCATTCGCTCGCTGAGGGTTTGCTTGTTTTCTTTTAAAACTGACGCGGTTTAAGGAAAATGTATTGCCAAACTGGTGAATTCAAAGTAAATTTCACTAGAAAAACCGATGTCGCACTCATCGCTTCGTGATTCATGCGATATCGGTTTTTAGCGTCAAATTTACCGTGGAATTCACTAGTTAGGCAATGAATTTTTCTATAGAAGACAGCTTAGAAAATGATTTAATTATTAAAGCAGCAACCGGAAACATCAAAACGTGGACAATTCGAAACCTTTTATTTTCACAAACCCTACAAGCAGTAAGAATAAATAACCAAGGAGCTCCGCTTTTAGGCTTGGCTAAATCTATATATTGCATTTCAGTGCTGTACCACCACGCTATCAAGCCAGCATTGCGAGTTCATATTATTTCCCGTAAGACGTGAATGAAACAAATATTTAGCTGGCTCTATAGCTCGGTGGTAGAGCAGTGCAGCGAAAATCACACAGTTATGGGACCGAATCCCGTTCAAGCCTGGCTTTTCCTTGGCTCAACCGCCTCTGTTGCTCATCTGTCTTTTAAATTGCTGCATTCTGATTTAAGTTGCCCTATTCTCAAGTGCGCCCACGATATCCTTGGCAGTTTTCATAGTTTGTTCGTGTCACTGGTAGCGCGTGCTTTAGAACAGTTTGATGTTAATTGGGTCATAATGGTTTCTGTGACGTCGGCCTTGCTACATATCTGTCAACATGGATAAAGTCGACACAGAAAAAGCATTTAATGAATCCATGCATGGTTATCCCGCGGAACCGGAATGGTTAACAGCTATGATCTGCGGCATCGAATGTGGAGAAGAGCAGGACCCTTCAGAACTGAAACAGGTGAGATGATATCACAAAATGTTTCCCATTTCAGGCATGGAAGAATTTTTGCATTGCAAAGCAGTTTGTAGCATCTTATCTTTCCCATTTTACTCATCAGCTTGCACTGCTTGGTCGTGGGGTTGAAATGGTCCCTGGATTTCTAGTCTTAGGGCTCTTTAGAAGAGCGATTTTGAGGGAAAAAGTATACAAGCTTGCCTAAGCAAATAATAAAATTAACTTGAAATTTAATCTGTAACCAAGCTTTTGAAATGTCTTGAACAGATGATGGTGAGTTATCGCCTTCAAGCTCAGATTTTGTATGAAAAGGCGAAGTGTCTCACAATGAAGCTGCAGGCGTCTGAACAAAGAGCTACGCAAAGAGAAAAGCAAGTGTTGGTTAGAGATCGAAATATTGGAATAATGCAAGATACCGTTCAGGACCTAGAGAGGAAAGTACAATTAGAAAAGGTTCGATTAGATTTTTTTCTCAAGCAAGCCAAACAGGCTGCAGAGAAGGAGAAAATGGAATTGAAAAAAGCGATAGAAAAGGCTTCAATTGAGTACGAAAACGAAA
>NC_090869.1:45255855-45258355 GCF_036669935.1 Montipora foliosa
AATAATGTTCACAGTGGAACACATAAGTACGAAGAAAGATCTAGAAATAACGTAGAAAATTCTCCTTACCTTTAAAGCTTGCCTTTGTCAAAGAAAAAGCATCTGTCCACTTTAGCTTAATACTGCGTCAATCATGGCGGGCGGAAAGATTCCACAGTAAATTTCTGCTTTCATTTTGATATTGGAAGTGCTTCACGGTGGCCGAGTGGTCTAACGCGCTCACAGATAATTGCGAAGGTTGGTAAAGGACATGAGTTCTGATCGCGGCAGGGAAGTTTGGAAATACTGAAGGATATAAAAGTAAATTCATCCGATTGGAGCTTAATTCAATATCCGTGGGGTATGCACATTTGTGACTACCAATAATAATAAAAAAAGACACCAGACCGGTTTTAAAACGTGTTATGCCTTCGGCATTCCACGTAATAAACTCGAAAAAGCATGCATGGAATACAGCAAATAAACGAGGAATGAGCACAGAGGCCAGAAAAAACCTTCAAAAACCCAATACGAGGAAAAATCTGGAAATCTGGATAGGAACCAAGGCTCATCCACCGGCCTTTCCTACGAAGCCTCACAACGAAAAAACACTACAAAATATAATGCCTATCCGACATAAGGCAAACAATGCAAAATCAAACGAATCTACAAGCCCATTATTTTGGTCACATTTAACAAGTCTTTAGCTTCATGCTTGACGTATCGCTTCTTTGTCTTAGGACATCTCCAACCAGCATGCTTCTCTAAAAATATCTCATTGATAGCTCTACAGGTAGGATGTGAAGCTGCCCCTGATTTGATACTATGTGTCCCGAAAATGGAAACATCGTGAACAAAAGGACCAACAAGCTTCTTAAATTCTAGCCAGATCGTAGAATAAGAAAGACCGATTTTAAAAACTAATTTGTAACCAGGTGGTTGCATGGTAAAATATGAAAATGTTACACTGGTTAAAAAAATATTATAATAATTGAAAAAAGATCTTGAAATCCCAACGTCACTTCGTTGTATATTTTTATTACCCCTGAAAAAGGCTTATGTTAATACCGATGCTTTCATGAAAATGCTCGCCTGACTTAACAATGCGTCTAATCAAAGGACAATGAGGATTCCTAGGCTCTGGTAAAAAACTAACTAACCTCTCAGTGACTGATACAGGACAAGTTAATTTTCCCGATGTAGCTATGACCGAGGTATGACCCTCTCTGATTTGATTATTCTTTCTTTTCGGCACAAAAATACACATTCGATCCGTAAATAAAGTAATATCTCCGAGTTTCATGGCTAATAATTCGTCAATCCGGAAAAAACCGGTGAAACCAACCAGTAATATAAATAAAAAAACGAATATGGGCCAATGACCCGCTGGAGCTATAATGCTCGGTAATAACTTGCAACAAGTTAATGGGAAGCGGTTCTTTTGGTTTGCTTGGTCTACCCATCTTCCTTCTGTCACCTTCCAGCGACGATTTAACCAAAGGGTGGTTAGTAGGACAGCACTCAATGCCCGCCAGCTTGTGAGCCCAACGTATACTGTAGAACAGACCTTCAATTGATGAGATTCCCGTCCTTTCCGGAGGGCCTCTTGGCACAGATCCGTGATAAACAGCGCGATGTGAAGAGGCTTGGCTGGGATGACTGGAACGCCCATCTT
Source organism: Montipora foliosa (assembly GCF_036669935.1). Classification (NCBI taxonomy): domain Eukaryota; kingdom Metazoa; phylum Cnidaria; class Anthozoa; order Scleractinia; family Acroporidae; genus Montipora; species Montipora foliosa. The sequence goes on from NC_090869.1 coordinate 45,257,510, forward strand.
GGAGGATGCCCACCTTCGCCATCTGGACCAACCGTTATTGTATTTACGGAGGGTGGAAGTCGCCTTGGATTCTAACTGATGATCGAGAAGATCCGGTACCAAAGACTGAAGAGAGGAATCTGTCAGGGACGGTACTTGACCTGCAAAACATCTGAAGCACAGAAAACGTAGTCAACGCAACAAGACTATGGCTGACAACGGTATAATTATAGTTTCTCTTTAATATTAATGCCTAATGATGCAGAGCTACGGGGGAAATTGACAACGATAGAATTATGGGGACAAATACAACTCCTACACTTCAAAATTAAAAGGGATGAGAACGAATAAAGCGGCCAAATAGCCGAAATATGAATTAATTCTGCAACCGAAATGACCACACACCCGAAAATGGTGGCATAGGAACATACATGCAAAGATGCAAAGAAACTCCTAAATGGAGCCATCACTTAGGATGTAAGTAGGCAAGTGTGCATAAAAAACACCCAATACAAAGCGAAAGGTATGATAAATAGAGCAATCCACCGACCAAAATTGTGGCAAGAACATAAATAGGCAAAAACGTGCGCTAAAAAGGCACCAAACATGACTCTGGCACAATATGCCATGTCTCCTAAACGGAGCAATCGATCAATTTACACGCCCAAATGGTGAAAAGGCCTTAAATAGGCAAAAGTGTACTAAAAGGCACCATACATAAAAATCATAAGCCGATAGCTCCTAAACGGAACAAACACTAACACTACACACCTAAATTGTGACAAGCCATAAATAGGCTATACAAATTGAAGACGCAAGGCTAACATCCTGAACGAAAGGCATGAACTGAATATCTCAGAGCACCAT
>NC_090869.1:45263355-45270855 GCF_036669935.1 Montipora foliosa
TCCTCCATAGATACTAATGTCTCCTCCTTTACCGTGCTGCATATAGGGTACAACATGTCGTCCATATGGGTAATATCGGTGGTTCATCGGTAATAACATGTTGTTATAGAATAGCACGAGGCCGAAAATGCAGGGTCACTCGTACGGTTCCAGAAGCAAATGGTATCAATTGACCTGTGTCTCCCCATATATTGATCGCCACGGATGAAACACAGTCATACGGAGTCGATGGTAGGAGGGCACCTTGACCTTTTCTACGATCATGTTCCCTGGCTGACCACGAGGAACGAGCATCCGAAGAAAGTTGGCTTGCGCATCTCCCACTACTACTGTTACTCAGGATGATGTTAGTAAACTAATCATGTCTTCCTCAAATGCAACTTGTCGACTTGATCCTGCTCCCACTTGGGTCATGAAAGACTGTGTGAATGAGTTATCACCAATCTTTACGCGGATGATCAACTTCTCACTTACATCTGGAAATGTCCCGTCAATCTGGAAATCTGCTCTGGTTGTCCCACTTCTAAAAAAGACTGGTCTTGAACTGACTTTTAATAACTTTTACCAGTCAGCAACCTATCGCTTATTTCTAAAGTAGGAGAGAAGGTTGTTATCCCACAGATACTTGATCACTGCCGTGAGCATGCTCCTCTATCTTCACATTTGTCAGCCTACCGCCAACATCATTCTGCTGAGACCGCACTTCTCAAGGTCCACAATGATATCTTATTAAACATGGATAAACAAAAGGTAACACTGCTAGTCCTCCTTGAACTCAGTGCTGCGTTTGATACCATCAACCATGTCACCATGAAGAACATACTCGAAAAATGACTTTGGTATTCGTGATACTGCTCGTCAGCGGATAATATCTTTTCTTACTGATAGAAATCAGCATGTGGTCATTCACAAGTCAACATCTAAACCGTTTGATCTTTCTTCTGGTGAGGGGACAAGGGAGATGAGACAAGGTGGGACAAGGGAGCTGTCTGGGGCCAATTCTCTTCATAATGTATGCTTCCCGTCTTTTTCATGTTATTGATAAGCACCTCCCAGATGCACAGGGCTACGCAGACGACACCCAACTTTATTTGTCATTTCGACCTGACTCAACATCATCACAAGAAGAAGCTCTCAGAGCATTAGAGGACTGCATTGCTGATATAAGGGCAAGGATGGTCAATCACCAACTGAAGTTAAATGACAATAAGGCAGAATTTCAGTATTATTATAGGATCTCGTCATAAATTATCTAAAGTTAGAATGGACAGTATCAAAGTTGGTCTGTGGGAGATTAAGTCAGCCTCCTCGCTACGTGATCTTGGTGCCTGGTTTGATGAATGTATCACAATGAATAAGCACGTTAGCAAAGTTTGTAGTAAAGCTTTTGGTGCCCTTTACAAGGTAAATAAGATCCGAAACTTTGTTACCGAGGAAACAACAAAACTCCCATCCACGCCTTTATCTCATCTTACTTAGATTACTGCAACTCTTTACTGTGTGGAATACCTCAGTACCAGATGAATCGTCTTCAAAGAGTACTCAACGCTGCTTCACGCGTCACTTGCTGTGTACCTCGTTTTGCTCATGTAGCTACTGCTTTTTTCCCGTCTCCACTGGCTACCTATCAAATACCGCGTCTCGTATAAAATCGCTCTACTCACCTTCAAGGTTTTGAAAGGGATGGCTCCATCTTACTTATCAGACTTACTTGTTGTACAGACTTAGAGTCTCTATTCACTCAGAAGAAACAGCCAGCTATTAATCAAGCCCTTATCCACCAAATGTAAGACCTTTGGAGATCGTGCCTTCTCAGAAGCGGCCCCTAAGGTCTGGAACACCTTACCAGAGGACATTAAGATCTGTGGAAAACTCGAAAATTTCGAGAAAAGTCTGAAAACTTTTCTTTTTAGTCTAGCCTATAATTGTGCAAAATTTTAAATTTATTTCTTTTTCTTTTCATTTTTAGTTCACTCCATTTTAAGGATATCAGATCCTCTATATAGTATTTTGTATTCAAATATATTTTCTATTAATTGTATATATATATGTTATTTTTTAAGCGCTCTTGAATATTATATAGTATGAGCGATATAGAAATTATTATAATTAATAATAATAATAATAATAATAATAATAATAATTCTTCTTCTTCTTCTTCTTCTTCTTCTTCTTATTATTATTATTATTATTATTATTATTATTATTATTATTACTAGAGACTAGATTAAATCGGAATACACGTAGATGGTTTGAAAAGCATCTCTTGAGAGCAATCCCCATACCGAGTCTTCTTTTCTGACAAGTGTTGTCGTTGTCCTCGCAAGAAGGACGCTGTGATCATCTTTCTGTGACCATCATTGTGTTGCAAGGCCATCGTTTTTTCTTCGAAAAAACTCTCCTCCGCCTTGTAGGGGGAGATAACGCGAAATTCCCTCGAGAGTCTTTCAGACTCTCTTTCCATTTCGCTGATGTCGGCTTCGCTTGGTGCACAGTATTTTTTACAAAATCTTTTCACAAAATTTTGCAAATTCTTTTTCACAAAATTTGAAAACTGGTCTTGTGCCCCCAACTCCTATACTACTACAAACGGTTTTTTTGCGTGAAATTAACCGTGGAATTGACTAGTTAGGCAGCGAAGAAACTGACATAATTAAGCAATTTCCGGGAAAACCAAAACGCGGACAATTCCAAAATCTTTTATTTTCACTAATCCTAGAGCCAGTTAGAATAAACAACCCGAGAGCCTCGCTTTTAGGCTTGGCTAAATCTATATATTAACATAAGGGCAAAATTTTCTTGTCGCTGTCGAGGCGCATCGAAAACCACAGTTGGGCAAACGGATTAAAAAGCACTCAATTTGTTCGAGCGCATTTTAGAGCAAAACAAACAAACAAATCAACGTTTTCTTTATGTCCCAAAGAGTACAGATGATTGTTATTTACTTCCAGTTGAAAATAAAAAATCGATTTTCATTCCTGAACGAAGGAAAAACCGATTAAACCACTTTTTGAAAATAACAAACGGTTTAAAGGAAAGAATTTGTGGAGTAACTTCTTGCACTAACTATGAGCTATTACTGCTATTCTGTTTTGTCGTTGCCGTTCTCATTCGCTCTCCTTTCGTTTTTGTTCTAGTCATATGCATAGGTCCTCCAGGCATCATGTAACCTTATCAGAGCTTCTATAGATATGCCAAAAATTGCAATACAGCAGCTCTAAGCAAATTAAAAATAAACACTCAGCTTTAAGTTTATATCCCTCCGACGCTTGACTTGAATAATTGCGTAGTCGCCAGTGTGGACCACAGCTATCATGATATGTCAAACTGGATTGAAACCAGCGAAAAATGCAGAAGAAAAAATTTTCCAATCCGTTTTCTACCAGGACACGAAAAGCGTTGACTGTGTAAGAAATATAGTTGATGTAGTATGGCCGTGTATCCGCTTCGAGCCACAGAAAGCACGCGAAGAATGAAGCCTCGTTTATGTTTAGGTGAGTTAACCTGAGTTGAGCCTGCAATCCAATCGAAAACCAGTACCTGGTCAGCAGTCAACTTCCAAAAACATCTGACCTCTGTAGCTCTAGGCTTGAGCCCGCGATATGGTCACGTGGTACTGGTCAGCGGATATCTTGTTTTGACAGGTGTCAATTGATTAAACATGGATGTCCAATATCAAAGATATACGCTGTAAACTAGTAATATATAGATTTAGCCAAGCCTAAAAGCGGAGCTCCCTGGTGATTTATTCTTACTGCCTGTACGGATTGTGAAAATGTTTCCGGTCGCTGCTTTAATAATTAATCATTTTCTTTGCTTTCTTCTATAGAAAAATTCATCGCCTAACTAATGACTTCCAAGGTAAATTTTACGCTAAAAACCAATATCGCATGAATCACGAAGCGATGAGTGCGACATCGGTTTTTTTCAGTGAAATTTACTTTGCAATTCACCAGTTTGGCAATAATTTTTTCCTGAACCGAATGAGTTTTAAAAGAAAACAAGCATTAAGCACGACCTCAGCGAGCAAATTGAAAAGGAAAAAAAGCCATTTCAGAGTCAACTGTCAATAGCCAGCGAATAGGAATCATGCTAGAATTAGAAGCCATAAAATTGAAGGTCAAAGAAGAGTTTTACTGATGTACTTTATTCCACTTTATCTCTGAAAACAAGATCATTCACATTTTGACGTATTTTATTGAAACACGCCAGGTTGGCTTGGTACAAGAATCGGCAAACTACGGCAATGCAACCAAGAAAGGACGAACTTCGAAGACGATCTCCTCCAACACTTAAATAACATTTAGGTGCTTTAAACAAACTTCTGACTGCGATTTTCCCCTAATTTTACGAGAACTCATTGCGAATACGTGTTTATATTATAAGGGCAAAATTTTCTTGTCACTGTCGAGGCATAACGAAAACCAGATTTTAAAAAAACCGGATTAAAAAAGCACTTGTTCGCTCGCATTTTAGAGGAAAACGAACAAACAAACAAATCAACTTTTTCTTTATGTCCAAAAGAGTACAGATAATTGATGTTTAATTCCAGTTGACAATAAAAATTCGATTTTCATTCCCGAAAAAAGGAAGAACCGATTAAACCACCTTTTAAAAATACGCATCCACTTTAAATAACGCATCCGTAAAAATAACAAATGGTTTAGTGCCCAAGGAAAAAATTTTTGTGCTAAGTGTGAGCTATTACTGGTATTGTTTTGTCGTTGCCGTTCTCTTTCGCTCAGTCCTTTCATTTCCGTTCTAGACATAGGTCCACCAGGCATCATGTAACCTTGTCAGAGCTTCTAAAGATATGCCAAAAATTGCAATACAGAGAAAAAAGCGGCTCTAAGCAAATTAAAAATAAACACTCAGCTTTATAAAGTGGACTGTAGCAATCATTTCCTTTGAGTTATGAACCTACTGCATGCGAACGGATAACTCGTGCGTAGAATAAAATGTTCGGCCCGTTCAATAAATTCGATGATCAAAATCAAATTTGATATTTTCTGTATAACCCGCAACCTCGTTCCCTCTTGTAACCGGCGAAGAGAGAGAGAGAGAGAGAGACCCTGGGAATGAGATTTTTGTAACCCGCGGTATCTGACTAAATTTGGGCCTCACTCATTCAGTTTATCTGCTTTAATACTCTCTGTGATTAATGAACATCATCTGGTTCAGTAAGAAAACAGCTGAGGCCAAGTTTTGACATGCGCAAAACCATTAAATTGTCCCTTTAAAACTGATTTTAGTAGATCGGCAAAGGACACAGCATAGTCTATTGTGTTCGGGTTTGGCTACATTGTTTGGCGGTATTTTCAGTGATGTCCTTTGTTTTTGACCGAATCCCGAAAGCCAGTGTCGGTCTGATGGAGTTTTGGACAAGAGATGTAATCATCGGCTTTACTTTGGTGTAAACGGGGGCTTAAATGGTAAGAATCAGGGCTAAATGGCGAAATTTTTAATCTTCTTTGTTTCACGCGGTTGAAGATGATGCACAATCATGTCAAACATCATGTCAGTTTCCGTAACCCCTAACTAATCATTCCAAATTTAGTGCGAACAGATTTTAACCCAACCTCGTTCCCAGTGTCTCAACGCGATAAGAGACCCTGGGAACGAGGTTGATTTTAGCTGAGGTCATTGTTTAAAACTTGCATTTTCCATGTGAACTGCTCTGAAGAAACAAACCCCAAGATTGTGTCCAAAGTGGTCAATATTTAACCGGGGGGGGGGGGGGGTGTGCTCATTATATTTCTCCAAACCAACAATGGTGTGAGTTTATGGGCTTATATTTCTGTTTACTTTACCGAGCTCATCAATTGAAAGAAACTTTATCAACCACGTGGTCCTTTAATAGCTATTCCGTGAAGCAAAAGCGTGTTTTTAATTTATTGTGCCAATGAATATATCCATCACTCAAATAATATAATTCAACCAACGTTTCCTAGAACACTCCATTTTGATTTTATCATCAAAATAAATAATCGCAGTCGGGTGCTTCCGGATTCGCAGATATAATCACGTGAGTTCTCTAAAACCGTCTCCGTTTTAACTATTCACAGCGATGTCATTTCCATAATATATTTTTGTTCTCTTAAGGTGTTTGGAAGCATGAAAGTAAGACGCCTTTATGTCGCAGAAATCAGTGTTATCGCAATTGTAGTGTTATTCTTGCCACTGAAGATTTCAGGTAAGATTTTAAATCATTTTTAACTCCTAGTCGCAAGCACCAAAGCGCGCTACTTAAGCTTGTTTTGCATCAATTAAATCGCATCGCTTCCTTCTTTGTTATTCGCTGGTACTTACTCTGAAAAGGGCGATATCGTTTTTCAAAAATGGAACTTGAGCAATATTTACCGGTAACAAGAAATCCGATCATTGTCAGTATCGGCCAACGGTGTCTTTTGTTTCAGGTTAAAATCCACGCCACTTACATGTGTTCATCGCATTTATAACTCCTTTATTTTATTATGAACACAAAAAAGTCAATTAAAATCAAGGTCTCTATTATTGTTATTTTTTTGTAGAACACGTTTTTTCCCAGGTGAAAACAGGCCAAGAGAAAATTACTCAGCACCAAATTCGTCTCTTCCGAATGAATACAAATTTAAATTTCTCATTTCCAAACAGTAATCACCTTCACTGATGGGGTTGTTACACAAGGTTTTAAAAATATCTGTGGTAGTTAATTTATCTGGTCTTTGCTAGAAAATATGTCGTTTCCCTCTAGCTTGACTGCGAATAGTCATCACGTCAACTTACAATTTATAATTTAACTGACTCCGTAAGAAATGTTCAGTTCCATCTGGCAAACAAACAAAACTCCACAAATAAGTGAAAGGCATTTAAAAGTACTTTTAACAAATTCTTAGCGAGACATGGCTCGATGCTGCTCTGGGTTGAAGAAAAATGAATGTAACTTACACAGGTATGATTCAAGGCAAAATGTATCGACAGTACTCGTGATGTCTTCATTCAGTTGGTGGTGATCTAAGTCCTTAGTGACCTGACAATTTAATTTTGTAGCGTCAATAAACTTGATAAGTACCGTTTGAAAAAGCAGAAAACGTTTATCATGAATTAAATCTCGAGGCGGTGCCGGAGTATTGTTAGGCCACCACGTGCGATGAATTTTTGAACGGGCACAACTCCTCGCGTAAAATATCTATTGGGAATATTAATTTTTAAAGAGCGCTATGTAGACTTGAACTACAAAAAAGCTTTGAAAAAGCAAGAGCGCTCCACGAGCGTAAAATGGGCTGCCAGTGAGGACGTGTAACTGCTTTTTTTTTCCTCAGAAGGATTCTGTGATTCTTTAGCCCTGGTTGCATGAGCTGGTGCCAGCTGATTACACAACTTTATCGCATAGAAATGCTTTTCTTGATTCTCCAATGTTAATGGCTAATATCTCAATTTAACCATATGCCTCCTAAGAGGACAATTCTTATATTTTACTTTGTCTTATGCTAAACGAGTGTACTTGTCAAATGGGGAAAC
>NC_090869.1:45275855-45285855 GCF_036669935.1 Montipora foliosa
AATGAACTCGTTGGTTTCCTTCAGGACAAGAACAGGTTCCCAGTTGGAAGCAAGTACTCACGGTTCAATACACCCAAAAGCAGAGCAAATAAATCCAATAATTTAATTTCCGTTCCCTATTAGACAAGTAACCGATTAGCGAACTCCGTTATTTCATGAACATTCCGGGATCACTTTTGCTGGATCAGCACTTTCAATGTTTATCCACCCTGATCTTACAAGTGATTCCAAGGTGGAGCCAATGAAAATCGCTCGGTAAAAAGACATTGCAATATGTAGGTACGATGAATAAATCAAACAGAACTCGTCAGAAACTTTGACAAGTCTTCTTCTGGCGATTTGACTTGAACCTTGCCTTCTATGAAACTAACATGAGTTGCACGTGCTCCGCACGCGCGCGCCTTCATCGCGCGCGGAGCTCCGCTACAAAAACTGATTTACAAGATTTCTGAGTGAGAATTGAATGATCCAATTGCGCAGTTGATTTCCTTCCTGAACTCCCCAATTGATCTGATCGCCCTAATACTTTCAGGTAGAGAGTTCTACTTGTAGACACTGCTGTAGCAAAAGCTGCGTTTCAAATAGTTTGTGCGCTCACTGAATAATTCACGCAAGTACACTGGGGCCGACCCGTTGAGGGACATTCCCCGGTATAGTGGTGGTATTGATTCTGCGAGTGTTTTAGTTCCCGGTAAAACACTCCGTCCGTATAATGAAGTTCGTTGCTTCAGTGCCACTTCTCGTCCACAGGCTTACTCGAGTCCCCATCTGAAGTGACCATTAGAACAGAACATGGAGCAGATTTTTTGATCATATCATGGGCCTTCCATCCAAATGTTACGCATTACAGAATACTCTTCAGAGATCCGAAATCAAGCGATGCAACAGATGAGGCCGGTCCCATGGAAATGTACTGTGGCTTCTCAAGGAACACCACGTGTAGTTACTGTATAGCCAACATCCACAGAGAAGTGTCATGCAGCACACTTGATAAACACTACACACAGTCAATTGGTCGTGAACTGGATTTCGAGCAGCCTGTTAGTGTAAAGGTTGAACCATGCACTCATATCTTCCCAGAGAATTGCTTAGATCAGGGTGAATGGATAAACTTTACCATTCCAGCTGGAGGTATATATTCATTATCATATGAAAGGAAGTATTTTTCATTTAACTTTACCAATATGATTACGGCTGTCTTTCCCAGAGCCCATCGTAGTAATACCAGCTGTTGTTGTTGTTGGCGGCACCACGATAATGACCACTTGGCTTCCAAAACGTCAAGCCACCCAAGGTGTATCTGTGTGCGGCAATGAGAATTCAAATCTTCCATTACATTTTATGTTCTTGTTGGTTACGCATTCTAAATTCCAACAACGACGACAAAACCAAAATGAATCATAGTTTAAAATCCAAACCTTCGCTGACTGAGATGGACTTGATCGGGAAGCTAATTCGCGTCATTGATGATGCCTTGTCGCGCAAATACATAGACAGAGATAAACAGGAAAGGTGGCTCTCCATTCACTAAGTTCCTGTCTGAGCAACGTCTCTTGCCATTACAGTAAGCTTTAATATTGTTATGGTTTCAAAAGAATATTGTTGAAGGTTTGTTATAGTAAAATTATTTTATATTTCTTCTACATTTGAAGTATGGTTCTCCTTAAACGAGGAGGACAACAGATGTAATCTTTTGCATTGTCACTTCTAAAAACATCAATACATGCAAAATTTGTTCAATTGATAGAAGAGCAGGTTATATCCTTGATATGTACATTAAAACTACTTGACTTTGTGTTTTGATATCATACTTTGGTTCAGTTTACTTGCAGGATTTTTTTTTTCGGAATCGTCACCCCCCCCTCCCGTGATTTCTAATGGTCCGCTCCTTACCAATTAGCATGGAAAGCGATAACTACTTTGGATTTTTGAACAATATATCGCTTCAGTCCAACCCAAAATCATTCAGGTGGACAGAACTTCTTATTTGCGATACATTTCCATTGCTTTTGTGTTCGTGACGTGTTTATCTTGCCATACTTCAGATTCACGTTTTCATAAATTTGCTTTTGCATCTCGAACATGTTTAGATATTCACGTTTCCGAGCGCGCGGAAGCGAGACTTTTGGGTCAACATTCGATTAGGTTGAGAGAAGAGTAAGGGATTTAGCGTGTGAAATTCGAAAAAAAAATGAGTTCCTATCCAGAATTTACGTTTTTCTCAAAAGAAGAGAAACTACAGTTGTTGAAGGAAGCTGCCCTCGATCACATGATCGGTGTAAGAAATCAGACCAAAGGAATTCGAAGCATTTGAGTCTATTCGAATCTACCAATCTGTGCAATGCGACCGTTGGCAGTTCAAAAGCCCAACCCTGCACTGATTGGTTTATTCGAATAGCCTCAAATGCTTCGAATTCCTTTTGTCTGTTTTTTTGCACCGATGTTGAGAAAGCTCAGGAGCGCATGAGTAGGAGCTTGCCTCTCCTATACAAGCCCTATCAGTCAACCTTTGCTCGTATCTTTCTATTTTTAGAACGCCACGAGTTCTGCGGCTCTGCACACACTGTTTAGAATGGCCAATCAGAATAATTTGTGGAACAAAGACAAAAATAGCAAAAACAATGTATGTAAATTGTGCAAATTGATGTAAATTGTTGTAAATGTGAGTTTCCTGCTGAAGGATTAGTTCTAAAAATAGAAAGATACGAGCAAAGGTTGACTCAAGGAGGGAGGCTCCTAGTCATGGGCTCCTGGAAGCTTTATTATGGATTTCAAGATAACCTTTCTCGGTAAATTTTCGAACGATTAAGCTCAACTTCGGCGAAGGTACGAGAACCTCCGTAATCGATCGGTTGATGGTGTTTTTAAGGTGGGAATTTCACTGCTTTGGCGTCAGTTTTAGCTTGAAAAAGACGAGGTCACCGGCCGGAGGCTCCGTGTTGCCTGCCTTGTCAATTTTCTTGACTCTCTAACTGACGGTCGAGAAAAGATCTCGCAAAATGACGCCAGCTCGGAACGACCACAACAACATAACACAGGACTCAGTTAATCTTTCATTGAATCATTTGCTTTCAAACTTTATTGCCGAGCAAATCGCAACCGCCGTAATGTATTTATCCTCCTACAGATCGATAACAACAACACCAACAGAGGGTGGTTCGCCTGTGCCCTCGATAGTTGTATTAGCACATTTGGGGTTGTCGTCTCGGTTAACACCGTTACTGCTGTTAGTTTGTCACACGCTCAATAATGTATATCTGGCTTTCGTGACATAAATTTCTAATTTTGAAGTTTCTTAGGTCTGACGTTTCTTGCATGTAGTACTCAAATAATTCGTTGTTTTCCCCGTTTTTATCTAACCCTCGCAGCACGACTCACTTCTTTTCTTATCTGGAGTGCAAGAGATCATCTTTCACGAATCGAAACTTAAGAAATCATTGACATCTCGGAGATTAAAGTAAGTTTAGAACCCTCAGGTTTTTTGTAGAAATTTTTTTTTTATTTCATCGTTTGGTTAAATTTTCCATTATGGCGTGATTAGCCTTAAATCACAGTTCAGAATGTTATTTTGGTAGTTTTCCGTTTATTGTTCAAGCTAGTTCAAACCACATAAAAAACCTAAGAATACACAAGAACACTCAGCCACACGACTTAAAGGTGCAGTGTCACCGGTGGCACACGCTTAACAGCCTGCCAAATTTTTGAAAAAGTTGGCAAACTTTTTCAAAGGAGTGTGTGGGGTGTGAATACCTTACACAATCAAAGCCATCCGTGGTCACTTTAGTGAACCAAATATCCTGTGGACTTTAGTGAACCAAATATCCTGTGGCGTTCATAAACAAATTCGCTATATTTTCGTTGATGTTCTTTGCTCCTTTTTTCGTTGATTTTGTTGTTTGGAAGGGGCTTTGGTGGGGGGGTTACCATTTCGAGTCGTGGCGGTCATCGAGCTGGCAGCGGACAAATAATAATTCAGTCTCCTCAAGAAAGCAAAAGAAGAGCAGTCAAAATACCAATACATGCCAGCATCTACAATGAAGAGAAACTTTTTAAGACGTGAATTCATGAGAATTCAAGGTTTTTCGAGTGAAATTTACTTTGGAATTCACCAGTTTGGCAATGAATTTTTGTTGAACCGCATGAGTTTTAAAAGAAAACAAGGACACCTTCAGCGAGCGAATAGGAAAGGAAAAAAGCCATTTCAGAGTCAACTGTCAATAGCCAGCGTAAAGGAATAACGCTAAAGTTAGAAACCATCAAAAAACTTTGTCAGCTCAAAAAATAGTTTTACTAATGTACTTTATTCCACTTTATCTCTGAAAACGAGATCGTTCATAGTTTGATGTATTCCACTGAAACACGCCAGCTTGGCTTGGAACAAGAATCGGCAAAATACAACCAAGAAAAGACAAACTTCAAACAAAATTCGCTCCAGCCCTAAATTAGAAACCAAAGACTTCCCGCTTTATGGTCGAATAATGGAAAGTAACTAGAAACTGATCTTTGCTGCCTTTGCTGATCTCTAAGGAACGTTTACGTTCGCTTCAGACAAGGTAACCTCCTCCGTTTGCAGCGGGTTTTTATGTGTTTTGTGTTTTGCCTTATTTGTTGTGCTAAGATGTATTTTTCTGTCTACGGTCCCACTTTATGATTTTAAGCGTTTAATGTTTCTACAATATTCTGATGCCATTTGTATCAAAAGTTACTCTGTTTACAATTCGAATCCGCAAACTGAGTTAGTAAAGAAGAGTTTCTCCAAGTTTTTTAGTCAAATATGAAGTTTAAAATCTTACCCCTAAATGTGAGGGGGTTAAACAAAACAACCAAGCGGCGCCAAGTGTTTCGATGGTTACATCGACAAAAAGCAGAGGTTATTTTCTTACAAGAAACATATTTGTCCCCTCAGATCATAAAAACATGGGAAGCGGAATGGGGAGGTAAAATAATTGAGAGCCATGGTTCAAATCACAGTAGAGGTGTAATGATTCTTTTTATGCCTAGACTCGACGTCACAGTCGAAAAAATTGTAAATGATTCAAACGGCAGATATATCCCAAGTGAAGTGTTATTGGACGGTGAAAGGTTTGTGTTTTTGAATATTTATTCTCCGAATGATCAGGCCCAACAAATTCAATTCCTCAAGAACCTGTCAAGTTCAGTGCTTAATTCTTATGCAAATGAAAAAGTAGTGATAGGTGGAGACCTTAATTGCGTAATGCATGAGATAGATAAACGTGGAGGGCAACCAATCACTCACAAGAAAAGTGTCATTCAAGAGATAATACTTTATTAAGCTCTCAAGACCTTATTGATACCTGGAGCTATATACATCCTAACATGCAAGGCTTTACCTGGAACAATCCATCGATGAAGGTTCAGTGCAGATTAGATTATTTTTTCATTTCAAAAGTTATGGGGTCTGCAATCAAAGATGTCGAAATCTTACCAAATATCTTTTCTGACCACTCTGCCATAACTCTTTCAATGTCGTCTGTTGTTACAGACAATAACTCTTTGTTAACAGATGAGAATTACTTGCAAATGATAACAACGCAAATACCAGAGTTCGTGTCAAAATACCAAGAGCTCACAGACAAAAGATTGCTTTGGGATTTAATTAAGATGGAAATCAGAGCCTCAACGATAATTTTTGCGAAAAGAAAAGCGAAACAAAGTCGTCATTAAGAAAAAGAATTGTTAGCGATGTTTATGCGCTTGCAAGAGACACTAAGAACAAACTTTAATGAAACTACTAAAATCGAAATGGAACGGGTTAAAAAAAAACTTGCGAAAATAGTTGCAAATAAAACTCGAGGCAAAATTGCTCGCAGCAAAGCTCGATGGTACGAATTTGGTGAAAAGAACAATAAATATTTTTACAATTTAGAAAAAAGAAATCACAAACGAAAGCATATAACATTGTTAAAAAAAGATGATGGTTCTGGTCTACGTGATCCCAAAGTAATTTTGGAAGAAGAAGAAGCATTTTTCAGTGATATCTATAGGTCTAAAGGCGTGTACCCAGACTCTGAAACCTTTCAATATGTCTTCAATTCAGATGGTCTTATCACCCTAAAAACTGAAGAAGCAGAAAGTTGCGAAGGACTCTTGACGCTACAGGAGTGTACAGACTCCCTTAGTCATTTCAAAAACAATAAAACTCCAGGCTCTGATGGTTTTACCATAGAATTTTATAGATCATTCTGGGATGTTATAAGACAAATAATGGTTGATAGCTTCAATTACGCATTTGAAAATGGGTCCTTATCGATCACTCAGAAACTTGGAGTCATATCTTTGATACCGAAAAAAGACAACGATAAAAATTATGAAAAAAACTGGAGGCCAATATCGCTACTAAATAATGATTACAAAATTACTGCAAAAGCTTTAGCTCTACGTCTAGAGAAAGTCTTGCCAACAATTATTAGTTCAAGCCAAACTGGATATGTTAGAGGAAGATTTATTGGGGAAAGTATTCGAATGATATCCGATATTATGTCTTTTACTAAAGCGAAAAACATCCCAGGCCTGGCCGTCTTCCTAGACTTCAATTTGAGAAAGCGTTTGATTCCATTGAATGGAAATACTTGCAAAAACCCCTAGAAGTGTTCAACTTTGGTTTACAATTACGAAAGTGGGTCACGGTCCTATATAACGTAATCTCTAGTTGCGTCTTGAATAACGGTTTCGCAACAAAGCACTTTAACCTAGGTAGAGGAGTCAGACAAGGTTGCCCTCTTTCTGGTATCCTGTTAGTAATTGGCACAGAAATTTTAAGCAATGCTATAAAACGCTCTAATGAGATCAAAGGAATTCCGATTAATGAAGTGCATACAGTCAAAATTTCCCAATACGCGGATGATACGACAATTTTTGTAAAAGACATACAATCAGTTCATAATCTCTTTCATCTGTTAAACCAGTTTGAAAACTGCTCTGGGCTTAAAATAAACCAATCCAAATCAGAATTGTTATGGCTTGGTTCTTTGCGCCACAGAAAAGACTCAGAGCTAAGCTTAAAATGTAGCGACGAACCTATTTACGCCCTAGGAGTGTACTTCTCATACAATGAATAACTTGCAACAAAAAAGAACTTCTTTGACAAGTTAAGCCCTCTTCAAAAATTATTAAACATCTGGTCCTCTAGAGACATATCAATTTATGGTAGAATCAATATCGTTAAAACCCTCGCGTTATCAAAATTTGCAGCGTATTGAACACTCCACCTGGTTTTACTGCTGAAGTCAACAAAATAATATATAATTATCTTTGGAAAGGTAAAAACCCGAAACTTAAAAAAACAACTATCACGAAAGTTAAGAATGAAGGAGGACTTGGTATGATTGATTTTTCATTATTTGATAAAGCTCTGAAAATTACATGGGTAAAGCGGTTGTGCTCTGACGACAGTGGACCATGGAAACTTATTCCACTATCCTTGCTGTCGAACGTAGGAGGAAAACTTCTCTTTCAATGCAACTACGACCTCAACGAACACTTACCAAAATTCTATCGAGTTGTATTAATACACTGGCAAGAATTAAACTATACAACGCCTAAAGGTAAAGAAGACATTTTAAATCAAATAATTTGGAATAATCGTTTTATACGAATAAACCAATCATCTGTTTATTATCGAATTTGGAATCAAGTCGGCATATGTAAACTTGCCTGCCTTGTTAATGATTTAGGAAATAATTTTTTGTCGCTTAAAGCGTTTGTGCAAAAATTTAAAATTAAATGTAATTTTCTGCGCTACCGTAGCTTGCTGTCGGCTATACCTGATCAGTGGAAAAAAAGCATAAAAAGAGACGAGCAAAGGAATAAAAGCCTAAAAAAAGACACGCATCAACATGCCCTGACAAGCACTCAACTAGCAATCGATAAGCTCACGTGCAAGACAGTGTACATTACTCTGATTATCCGACAGCAGTGTCCACCTACTGCAGAAAAAAGATTAATAGAGTGCGCTTTTGATGAACAAAAGCGACAAAGAGTTTACTCTTTGCCATTTCGTGTAACGAAAGAAGTGAAACTATCCATTTTTCAGTACAAAATAATACATAATATACTATATACAAATAACATTTTACACAAAATGAAGAAAAAACCACACCCTTACTGCCCATATTGTATTAATGTTGAACAAACGATTTCTCATCTACTCTTTTCGTGTTATGTTGCGAAATTTTTCTGGTCTGAGTTTACTACCTGGTTTAATTCGATTTCTCCAGAAAAGAAATCTAGTCTTTCTAAAG
This sequence comes from Montipora foliosa, assembly GCF_036669935.1. Lineage (NCBI taxonomy): Eukaryota > Metazoa > Cnidaria > Anthozoa > Scleractinia > Acroporidae > Montipora > Montipora foliosa. The sequence goes on from NC_090869.1 coordinate 45,284,117, forward strand.
ATGAAATAATATATGGAGTGCTTGACGACTGGTCATCTTGTTTAACCCTCAATCACTTAATCTTAATTGGAAAACACTTTCTTTATACTAATGCCTTAGATGATAAAAGATCGCATTTTGCGGATTTCATCACCCTTGTACATGATAAAATCGACACAGAAAAATATATCGCTATCATGACGAATAATTCCTCTGCTTTTGTCAAAAAGTGGGCCAAATTTCTCACCTGAGTAAATTTCTAGATACCTTTAGTTAGTCAGTAAGTCAGTTCCTGTAGTTAGTAATTACATTGCATGTCTTGCCTGTATAAGTAACTTTATTGTATTTTATGCGTGCCGTAATTTATATTAGTATTAGTATTGTAAACCGCGCAAATATTGCATTGTAAACAGTGTTAATACCATGTTTTAAGTAGCGATTAGATTGCGATAAGGTCAACACTTTGTTGTAAATAATGTTAAAATTGTGAATAGTATAATTACTGAGTCGTAGGTAGTATTAGTATTGTTAATAGAGTAAGTAGCATGTGGTGTTAGTAATGTAATGCAGTCAATAACATAAAAAAAAAAAAAAAAAAGAACTTATAGTTTACTAGTATGGCCGTGTAGCAGCGTCGAGCCACAGAAAGCGCGCAAAAAATGAAGCCTCGCTTATGTTAAGGTGATTTTACCTGGACTGAGCCTGCAATCCAATCGAAAAACAGTACCTGGTCAGCGGTCAACTTAAAAAAGCTGACCTCATTGAGCTCTCAGCTTGCTCCCGTGATATGGTGACGTGATACTGGCCAGCGGATACCTTGTTTTGCCAGGTGCACGGACGTACGAACGTACGGACGGACGTTCGATGACGTCATGGCTATAAAACCAAAATTTTCTCGCATCCATGGGTTACCATATTTTCTTAACTATAGTGCTCCGCGCGCGCGTCGCTCCGCTATTATTATTACTATTATTATTATTATTATTATTATTATTATTATTATTATTATTATTATCATCATTATATATTATTATTATTATGGCAGATTCTATTTACTTTTGTGCATATCATTATTCCATCAACCAGAGGATTTGAAATCTCAGCTAGTTAATTACATCAATTTACATTCCTTTTTCCGCTTAAACAAATTCGTATTATTATAAAAATTTTTATTAAACAAATTCGTATTCGTATTATTATTATTATCCCCATTGTTATTATTGTTATTATTATTATTATTATTATTATTATTATTATTAATATTAATATTTCAAAGCATATACCTTTCGTAAGAAAACTAGCATGAATGATCATCTCAGTGATGTTAATGACAGAAACTTTTCACTTCAGCACCAAGTCCAGTTTTAAATGTACACGCAAAGCCAATGTCTTCAAAAACAGTTGAGGTCACGTGGTCTGCGCCCAATCAGACGAGAGGAACGATAGTTCTATACTCCGTACTATATAAAACTGAGAAGGTATGTTGTGGGAAAAAAAAACAGTGACAGCGGTGGCTGTGTGATTAACAGAAAATAACAATATACTGAAATTATTCATGTTATTGTAAGCACACGTAGAAAATTGAATAAACAGCTCCCTCCAATAGACCTTTTTATCGATAGGGCGGCCATTTTGATTTCTATTGTTTCGAAAGACATTATGGGATACTCAGGGGCAAATTAATGTTTATTTACCCCCTGGGCATCCCATAATAGCTACTCGAAACAATAGAAATCAAAATGGCCGCCGTACCGGTAAAA
>NC_090869.1:45290855-45308355 GCF_036669935.1 Montipora foliosa
ACAAAAACTTCGCACTTAGACTCGCTTTGAAGAGGAGGCAGACATGAACTCGGAAATGGCCTATTAACTTTAAAACATGTTTTCATCTGGTTAAAGTTCAATCAATAAATCGATGCTGTCAACAGAATTTAATTGTATTTTACATGTGGATAAAAAGCAGTTTAATCAGAGTCAGAATCTGGAAGAGGATTCTCTTGTAACTTCGCTTGCTCTGGATATACAAGCAACTGTTAACCAATCAAGATCAAGTAATCATGCCAATTGCCCTCGTCACACCTCCGACTCAGCCAATCATCATACAGTAATTTTGCCCTGTATGAGATAAAAGGTCGAATTACCACCGTGAATGATTGGGAAGGCTGACGTTTCGATCGTTAGCCCTTCGTCAGAGTGAATAGAGAAATTGTGGGTGTTGTTGAGGGTGTGGAGGAGCTTTGCCATTGGTGGAAATATAGTGACATGAATTTGTGAATCAATTAATGACATGAGAGGCGTTCATTGATTCGTGAGGATAGAGTGTTGTACGGGCCCGCAAATGATCCCCAAACTGTACCGTAAATGATACCAGGACCGCAAATGATCCCGGAACGCAAATGTTCTCCATTTTGGACTTCAAATGATCCCGAAAAAAAAGTGGGGAGTGGCATGGAGTATGGAATGGTCTGAACAGAGAATTAATGTGATGACCGCTTTTATTAAAATCACTTTAAATCATGGCTCACACAGGTTTCTGCCCCATTATAGTTTTGCAGAAAGACTGAATTTTGTTTCTTACCACGCTGATATAAATTTCCCGCATTTAATTATCGGACACAATCATCAAAAACTAACTTGGACGCAGTTCTAAACTGATTGTGACTAGGGGCCCGTTTTTCGAACCCAGCGAGCAGTCTCTTTCGATATTCCTAGAAAAATCGGGTCTGCCAGCGGCCTCGATTCAGTGACATTTCACATTAAGCATGCAAATGTGTAATTCGGTGTCAGTCACGCATGACGAGTAACTCAAAAACCACGAAACGAAAACAAATAGTCCAGATATTCGAATAACTCTGGCAAACACACGCAGGGTTCGAGAAACGGGGCCCTGGTCACAATCAGTTTAGAATTGCCTACAAGTTAGTTTTTGATGATTGCATCCGATCATCCGATAATTAAATGTGGCAAATTTATAACAGCGTGGTAAGAAACAAAATTCAGTCTTTCTGGAAAACTAGAACGAGACAGAAACCTGTGTGAGCTATTTAAAGCGATTTTAATAAAAATAAGCGCTCTTCACATTAATTCTCTGTCCACACCATTCCACCCTCCATGCCATTCCACACTTTTTTTCGGGATCATTTGCGGTCTAAAATGGGGATCATTTGCGTTTCGAGGTCATTTGCGGTCCTGGTATAATCACAGGTAACCCAGGCTCACTGTGTGTAGGTAAATATAGAGAACATATGAGGCGAAGTTTAGGTCTGACAATTTGCTACAAAATGGAAATAAAAATCGATAAAACTTACCATGTGGTGAGCTGTTGTTCTCTTTAACGAAGTTTCGGGGAAAATGGTCCCCGTTCACCTTCCTTCATAATATAGTGACAAGGTAGGGGACGGAAGCCAGCTTATGGACTCCGATCGACCCAAAACAAGCACTCGCGAAGTGTCCAATTCAAAACGCCTGGTGACGAGTAAAATAAGTCCCCCTGGAGGGAGGGGAGTCCCAGATTGCTCAGTGAGTTTTGTTTTTAGCAATGTGGGACTCCCCTCCCTCCAGAACTTATTAAACTCGTCACCAGGCGTCTAGAGTTCAGTGCCATTTTGAATTGGACACTTCGCGAGTACAACGCTTTCTGGCCGCCATTTTAGCAGGTTAACTTACAAGTTTTACGGCGTCTGGTGGCTTCGCGTTGCTACCTGGAGATGCTTCAGTGGATTCATAGTTTAGAGAAATTCATGTTCCACGAGCCTGGCGTGTTTATTTAGCGACTGGATTCGATTTTCGCGAAAAAAATCGTGCTTGTTTTGGGTCGATCGGAGTCCATAAGCTGGCTTCCGTCCCCTACCTTGTCACTATATTATGAAGGAAGGTGAACGGCGACCATTTTCCCCGAAACTTCGTTAAAGACAACAACAGCTCACCACATGGTAAGTTTTATCGATTTTTATTTCCATTTTGTAGCAAATTGTCAGACCTAAACTTCGCCTCATATGTTCTCTATATTTACCTACACACAGTGAGCCTGGGTTACCTGTGGTATAATTTGCGGTACAGTTTGGGGATCAGTTGCGGTCCTGGGATCATTTGCGGACCCGTACAGTGTACCTAGTTGAAAGATGAATTAGTATACCGAATAGCGGTTCTACGATGGTTGGAGCTGTGGAAAGCCCTGAAGCTCCACAAACCCTAAACCCTAACCCTTCACCCAAACGTGTTTAAAAAACTATTTTTTCAAGTTTTCACCTCTTTTCTTACATGATGTTCCTGCCTTTAAGTAGTCAGCGCCATTGTTTTCTAATGAGACCTGATCCTAAAGCCTAACAAAAGAGCTAACCCCAACCCTTCACCCAAACAGGTTTAAAACATCAAATGAATCAATCAGAAAGACAAGGGAAGGGGCGTGCATAAATAAGGGCCAAGTTTGAACACGTAAGCTCCACGTGAAACAACACATGCATCGCATAAATTAGGGTTAGGGTTAGGGTTTGTGGAGCTTCAGGTCTCCACAGCTCCACCCGTCATAGAACCGCTATTCGGTATAGTACTTGAATTTTTGTTCGATATTTTTGCGGCTTTCTGTGTTCCCGTGGTGTAAGGATAGGCCGCAAATTGTCATGTTGCGCTACCGGTAGATTTTTGGGGAAAATAAACGTAGCGTTCTTGTTTCCCTTGCACGAAGCATAATTTTGCAGTTAAGCACGCACATTCCCTCGAGCGGGTACTTCGTTGCAGACCAATAAGAAGTGTTGTCGGTGACTTGCCATAATTTGGCGGGACCCGTATTCTACATTTATATAATACAGTAAACTGATGGGCCAAGGCCAAATGAGATCTTCTTCAAATGAGAGAGAGGGCTTCTGATCCTGATTAGACAATAGAAAAAAAAACTATTTTCTAGCAATCATTTCATTTCTTTTAGACAGGCTTCTTAGGAAAGGCGTCCCATTTTCCTTAGGCGCTTTCTATTCGACCAAAAATGTTGAAGAAACCGGGAAGAGAATCGAATGGAGAGGAAATATCCCGTAAGAAAATTTCGGACATTTGCCGGGCATACCTCAGTCGCGTTCCGGAATAACCGGAAAATGGCGTCCCATTGGTTCAGCACTCCTCGGAAGCAATTGCTATTAACATTTTGGGGCAATGCTGTCCCATTCGCCACATGAAATTATCGAAACCATAACTTGAGACTTTCAATCGAATGGAAAGCGTCTATTATTAGAGTGCAGACCATTTGATCTATTGTCTTGCTCCTTATCAAAACATCGGTCTTAAAACCGCAATCTAAGAAAATAACTCTACCTCCAAGCCTAACCCTAACCAGAGAGCCTAACGTTCAAAATTGAGAGTGCATGACCCTATTCCGGAATAAGAATACGTAGGGTGCTGATTTAAAACGGACAATAAAGATGGGTTTACAAATTTATTTTCTATTGGTATGCGTTTGAAGTCTTCTTATTTGAAGGGTGTTCGTGGTTTGTTATCAGGTATTTTCTTATAGGTGTTTTAGTAGTCCCCAAGAATACCAGACGTTCTCAGCCAAGGTCCTTCTTGGAGGAAAGCAGTAGCTCAGAGCTTGTCTAGCAGGTTTTTGCCTCTTTAAAGATTAAAATTAAATTGCGCTGCTTTAACCAAAAGGAAATCAGTTGGAAGGGAGATCTAAAATCGCGAAAGACACCTCGGAGTTAAGTTAAAAGGGAACAGAATTCACTTTGAGGTTATCGCCCTTCAAGACCAAGTATCTCTCCGCTATCGGCATCAACGTCAGTATCCTAGACGCGATTCGTAAGCTACTTTCAGAAGGTAGACAACGATCTGGGAAATGTATAAAGTTAATATTTGAGTTGGCCGACCGAAGAAAGAGGGTTTGGAGGTAGCTCAACAGTTCGAGTAAGATGTTTTGGCTTCGGATTCTGAAAACGTAGAACGTTTGCGCAAGGCGAAGAATGCAGCTGAAAAGAAGTGGAACGAGTCGAGCCAGAGACCAGGGGCTTCGAACAAGCTTAAATCTATTTCCCTTTATTGATAATCAGCTTTTTTCTTCCTGTACTTTGTGAATCTCATCGAATGGTTGGATTACATGTACCTGAGAAACCGACCCATTATGAAGTTGTTTGTTGTGAGTTTCAGACAATCAAGGGAGAAAGTATTTTTCGTTCGTTTGAGCGTAGCGAATTAGAACGTACGTAATAGCATTTTCGCAGGCGTTTGACAATTTTTACGTGAATCTCCGTAAAAACAAAGGATTTCTAACCTATATTCCATGTATTCCAATTCCGGAATACGGTCAATCGAACGCACCCCATATGAAACCAGCCCTAAATTTGTAATGCAAGCTACACTTATTTCCTATCAAAAAATGACCAATTAATTATCAAACATGTTACTGTGACCTTGCACAATCTCGACCACACAATCCACTCCACTTTTTTCTGTGGCAACGTTTGTGAAAAATCCCATAAGGATGACCACCACTCTTTTCTCCAAAACTTGTTCGTTTTTGCCAGAGAAATGATTTTGTCGAACAGAAATGAGACATGCAGTGCTTGGAACGATTACGGTGACCTCCGCACATTTGCCACATGGTGGACACGACCGAAATTCCGGTACATTTTTGTCATCCACCCAGGGAAATAGTATTTGACACAAACAATGCCTGACATAACCTTAAGTAATTTTCCCTGCAAAAATAAACCTCTCTCTCCATCAGTAAGAAACACTTGGCAGTACTTTTGTTCTCCGCGAGATTTCACAACGGGTGAGGCCAAGAAAACATCACTTTCCCATTTTGATCCAAAGATTTTACTTTGCGTCCAAGTTTTGGATTTTACTATCCGAGGTACAAAGGTCTTACTTTGAGAGCTGGATCAAGAAGAGAAAGATTACTAGCTCGATTAAGAATGCATATAACTATGAAACACACGAGTTAAAAATGGGAAAACCCGAATCTGTAGGCTGGATGCCAAATCAGTCGTGTACACACTTAATAAATGCATTTAGGCGACTGAGAGTTGACGTCCTTTTCCTCGACCTCAAGATTTTAAAGTCCGCAAATACAAACCGTGAAATAAAAAACCTCTTCACTTGAAATATTTAAGGACGGTGCCTACTATTGTTCTTGCGCATACGTTCTGCGCATCTCCAGATACTCGGATTTCCTATCGGTAGTGCTTACTAATGCAGGGATATTTTTGCGCGGTTTAAATTAAACAATCTTCTGCATGAAAAAGAAAGCTTAAAATGTCATCGGTCTGGTCACGAATAAACACAAGAAGAACAAGGGAGTGATTTTTTGGTCGAAGTACGATGTAGCAGTTAGTGACTTAACAAAAATTTTCACTTCTCTGACTTCCAACGAAGTCTTCACTTCCAAAAAGCTTGTGTTTGTGAAATAAACTCGAGCATAGACCACTTCATAAATACCGACACTTTACATTCCTTTGTATTGATGTTAATTAGACCTACTGCCCTCATTTTGGAAAAAAATACTCTTGAATTTTGCTCGTCGTAGCAAGGCCAGAAAGGCTTATTAAAAATTAAAACAAAAGAATGTTTTTTTGTGGCGGCCATTGTGAAAGAGGTCTATGTCATTTGCTCATTCGCAGGATAAACGATTAACAGTTTTGGTTGCTTTTATGGCTACATGTACTTTAACATGAACTTTTGGGAAAACTAAGAAAAAATGTGTTTGCTATAGTAGATGAAGTCACTGATTTAATGGTAGATTGATGGAGAGAGTAAGCTCAGCAAGAAGGTTAATATCGTTAAAAATGCCTGTTAGGGAGGGAGCAATGTTTGAAGGATCCTAGCTACTATTTAAGACCAGGTTTTTTTCATTTTTGCCCTCCTAAAAACAAGACTTCTTAACTTCCATGTTTGCTAAAGATTTTTACTTATTGTTAATGTCAATTGTTGAAAGACAGTTCTGTCTGGTAAACAAGCAACACTGAAAATGTCGAAGGTCAGTTAGTTTTCTCAAAAAATGAATTAACACAGAAATGGCCGTTATGTCTAAATGTGTCAAATATGGCAAATAAAATCGCTCAAAAAGGAAACTACAGATTAGAGTACAAGTTCGGCAGTTGGTTTGGGGAAAGGAAAACTAGGAAAGCTGTTGAGCCACAAATTCAAAGTATCTAATAATTTGCACCTATGCTCAATGAACACTTTGAAGAATGACGAAAGTGGTACTTGAACATGCTCGCCTTTTCATACAAAAAAAGTCGAATTAGAGGGAGCTGGCATGATTTAGTCATCTGCATTTTGAAGCAATGACTCACTGAGAGCCAAATCCCAGTAATGTTCCACACCATATTTTTTAAGGTGTTCCCTAGCAGTTGTTTGCATTGGACAGAGTTTGAATTTCCAATCGCTGAAGTTCCTTTCCTTGTTAGTTCCCTACATAAAAAAGAGAAAACAAACTTAATCAGATCTCATAATCAGGCACTCTTTTACATAAAATGAAAAAAATTTTCAAACTCGGAATGCAGCCATTGAGTTTTTCTAATTGAAAAAAAAAGTTACTGTACACATGCCCTTATTCTCATAGAAATCAAAATGTGACCAGAAAAACGGACACAAAGGCTTCTGTCTCCAAGATGCGCATTAGTACCTTAGGGCCGATTTACACGGTACGATTTTTGTCGCATGCGACAACGGCTTACGACAGGCTCACGACATGATTTACGATTGTTGTGTACGTCAGAAAAAATGTCGTAGCATTTTAAAACATGTTTTAAAACGCTGCGACAATCGTAAGTCATGTCGTAGGCCTGTCGTGAGCTTGTCGCATGCGACAAAATCGTATCGTGTAAAAATGTTATTTTGGTACTACAAGTGCTTACAATTTATCTACAGAGGAATTCACTTTAATACTTACATGTATGCTTGTAGTCTTAGCTTAAGATTAAGCAAAGTGCTTGCGTGCTGTACGTTGATATGATTTGTCAGTTTGCATAAAACTCAATTTTTCAAGTCGAAGAAATAAAAAGGAAAGTCCTAACCGCGCAGACAGAGTCAAACCTCACCTCCCACACAAGGACACAAGGCTGTGTCTTCCTACCAGTTGACTGCTGTCCTTCATCATCATCATCATCAGACTCTTTCTCATCTTGCCATTTGATTCGATGCAACATTAGACGCTTGAATTTCTTTACCGCTTTTGGACCTCCCTCTACTATCACAAGATTGACATCTTTGTAGAGAACAGCACATCCTGGCAAAACAAGAAATACATGCAAGTTAGTCAAGTAAACTAGAGTAAAAATCAACCTTATTTCGGACGTCTTGATACTCAAAACACACCTGTCAGGAAAAGCTGTTGTGCATTGATATCCACTTTATATTTTCTCTGTGGGTTTTTTAATTCTGTGACTCTGAACACAGCTACATGTACACCAAGTGAAGTGTCCTCCTTTAATTTTCGGATTGTTTTCTCTCGTCGGGCTTCAGGGGTGAGTTTTCGTGCTGCATTGGCAGCTTCATGGGCCCTGCAAAAAATGGCAGTGAAAAGACCAGAATAATCCATTTACGGGCTCCTTGTAATGTAGTTCCACCAAGGACTTCAACTTATTATTGGCTTACAACATTTTTGTAGGGAATTTTTTATCTGCACCGTCCGACATTCGCTGGAATTCGCAAATCTCCTTGAACGAGGGGTGGCGTTCGGTAGCGCACATATTTTAAGGTCATGAGTAAATTGCAGCTCCTCTTAGTGACAAAAAATGACATGGGTTGGCCTTGGCCCATTCACACTGATACATTAGTAAGCCACTCTGGAAGGAGCTTGCTGGCTGGAATGGCATAGTGATTGCGTGCTTTATCCCCTTCAGAAGACGAAATCGCGAAAATAAAATGATTGGGGTTTTCCCGATTTCGTAAATATCGTGAAAATAAGTGTTGCAAAATGTGACCACGCAAAAAATCACGAAATTTACGAGTAGTAAAAACATTGTAATAAACTAAAATATATATGAATTTACGATATGCAGGGTGCAATGATGTCTCTAAGAGTACAGTGTATGTAGATTCAAAATCTCATTATTGAAGAACATTGGTTTAAGGCTTAGTAGCTCTTGCGGTAAGTTTTGTGAGAGCTAAGTGCATGGTAAGCTATTTCATTTGAAATAACTTTTATTGAATAGATAGCACTACGTGTAGTAACGCAGTACTCACTTTTGTCTTTGTGCCATCTGTGCTCGGACGTGAGCTTCTACTTTGGTTGGATCTTGAACTGCTTCATTACCAAGAACTCTCATCAAATTAGAGATTTTAACTACAACAATAAGCAGTTAACACAAGCGTTTGATAGTTTAAACAATCGTTAATAATTGAAGCATTTTCTACTGTTTTGAATGTGCTGATGCCCTGGTAATGGCCAAGTGAAGGGATGTACTCTGCCTCAGATAAAATCTCGCAAATTACCACTGTATACAACATGTACACTGTAGGGAAAACTCGTGGGCTAAAATTTTATTGGGTTAACAAAAACAATTGACAAAGGAGCTGCCACAAGAGAGAGATGGAAAGAACGATCAGCAAGCATTAGCCCTTTGTCAGGGAAAATCTGGTCTGGAGATACATGTACATGATGTACTCAAATCATTTTCATTTGCACTTATTCTTAACAAATCTTGCTTAATCACGAACCATTTCCTTTAAAGTCCCTGCTTTTCAGCAGTCGAAAGTAAGAGGTGAAAACCGTGTGGCAATCAGTTTACAAGTACATGTACAACTCTACAAGGGAAAGGGATGGTTCAATATCTCTATGAAGTCACAAACTACTACAGTAGGTATTTTGCAGTGCCGGAACTGTTTAAAGACAGCGATGCAAAGTACAGTACAAGTAATTTGTGACGTTGGCTTGGTATTGAATCCATTTTTTCCTTCCTTGATGGATCATGTGCATGGCAAATTTCTCCATCTTTCGATGGCCATGAAAAAGAAAGTAAGGAAAAGATTAATAAGCAAGAAAGTACAACTGTGTGTAGGGACAAGTGTGAAGAATCATTGGAGTGGAAGTGTTTGTTGACTTGATGAGCCGTTTAAGCACAGCACACCCATGTCCCCGACACTTGAGACTTCCTCAAGACCGAGTACAAAAATATAGGCCAATACTTAATTTTAAAATAAACTGGGGTTTTTGCAATCTTTGAAGTGACGATAAAGAGATTCAAATACACATGGAAATTATTGAGCTGCTTACAGTATCCAGGGCGATACCTTTAGGGGGTGGGGGTGGTTCTAGTCCAAGTCTGATTTTCTCCTGCTTCTCTTTCTCGATTTCTCGTCTACGTTGAGTGCGGATCTTTTTCCTTTCTTTTTTTGTTAACATGATGGGAACGGATGGTGCTTCTTTAGGCTCAGCTAGAAAAAAGGAGTAAGATACAGTAAACACTGTTAAAAATGTTCTCTAGCTAATTTATTCTGGAAATAAAACAAAACAAAACACTATTGGGGCATAATAATTATGCTTGGATGTTGTTGTCCTTGTGAATTGCAATACAGTATATTACTATAACCGTCACGCGCCCAGAAGTGACATTAATTATAGAGCTTTTACTTTGTATGATGCCAGACGATTAAAAATTTCAAGTACATGTACTATAGATTTGTTCAACTAGATGAGAATATTAATTGAAATAATCCTTTTCGTGAAAAGAACTAGGGATTATTTCTTTGCCTCTGCAAGGTGATAGCTATTTTTTGTCATAATCAAATAAAGTGACCCCCATATTGTATTCCCTTATTGTGATAAGGGCAGTTTCTATGTCAAGCTAGGACAAAACAGCAAAACAGACTGTATCATGAGTGAGCCCTATTGGGTGCTACAATATACATGTATACACAAAAATCAAATGAATGTGTTTTTGAGATTTAAAGCACATGAGTTGTATATTGTTTTGAAGAAATTTAATTACATTTTGTCTGGTTCTTAGGTGGACATAGAGGAAGACTGAAGTTTACATGTATGAACAAAAAGTCAAACCATTATTCACCAGCATTATGTGGGAGTAGCTTTTATACAGAGATGCAAAAACAGGTGCATTTTTCATCACCCTACTCCATAAAGAAGCATAGTGACCTATCTTTTCAGATTGCATCCTTATGACAACTTCTGTTTAAAGGGGCTCATCCTAAATGGCAGTTTGCAACAATAATTTTATTCCCATACTATGACTTACCTGCTGGGTGTTTTTGTACAGGGTGCTCTACTAGTGCTGTCACTCCAACAACAGTTGCATCAATTCCTTCATTTGGCAAATTAATGTAATTTCCTGCAGGAAGGATATTTCCATCCCACCATTCAATATCTGGAATGAAATCCTCTTGTGCTTCTTTAGGTGTGATCAAAGCAAGTTTGGTTGCTGACGAAATTCCAGTTTTCTTTGCAACTGCTGCTATCTCCTTTTGAAGTTTATCAAGCTGTGTCTGAAAGAAAAATAATTGAGAGAGGAATGTTTCTGTTGAGAAGAGAGTTTGGACTAAATTGAGTAAATAATGTCCTGTGGATGAGGTTCTCTCAGATAAAGGATCATTGTCCTTTTTTACCATTACTGTTTATCATGAGCAAACAAAGAAGCCCTATATGAAAAAACACACTACAGTTTGAAAACATGCAAGTCATCAAAAAATGAAAAATGATCATTTTTAATTACTTACCGACTATTTTGCATATTTGTCCTAAACTCATTAGCATTTATAATTTACACTGTAGAATAGATAGTCCATTACAGTTTATCTACAGTAAAGTAATGCTGCAGTGACTATTTATTTTGTTGTTGCCTTTGTTCCACATTAATTTACAGGATGACTATCACTGTTCTAGATTTACAGTACTTTAGTGGCTACGTTTGGCATCCACAATACACTTTATGATCACAAAAGGATACTATCACTAAGTTACTGAACAAATTACACAACATACCTTTGCTCGTATTCTTTGAGCTATTTGTTGAAACTTTCCTCTTTCATGAAATTTAAATCCCCTCTTGTTTCGTTGTGCTGATTTGATTCTGTAAAATAACCAGAGGAGAGACAATGAGGAGCCACTTTAGCTCAATAGCAAAACCACACTGTTCTCTCTTCTAAGACCAATAATTATTGGCCAGATACTGTAAAGCTATAAAACTGTTTTCTCACTTGTGTTTACAAGTACCTTCGACATGAACAATGTAGTCTCAAAAATCATAGCAGTTGGTCTTCTTTTACTGTACATTAATTATTATTATCTGTACTGGTAGTGGTTGGTGCCAAATTTTGGCATTGGCAACCACATTTTTCACCCAATTATATGTACCTTTACTGCAGATAACAATCTTTATTGAGTATCCATATCCTCAATAAGGATTGTTATTAAACAGATAAAAAGCAATATGGCTGCATGGGTTTCCTCTATGCTGCAGTATGACTACTTCATTTATTACAAAATTTAATGTACATGTACAGTGTATATGGATAGGAGTATTTTACCAGGAACAAAAGCACTCGTAGAATCAATACGACCACTATGTCTGGGAACTTAGTGGTGTATTTTTTGTATGTAACAAGAGTAGTCATAATTTATTGATTAATAATGTCATGATTCCCACCTTTTTCACCCATCTTCTTTTGCTTGTATTAATACCCAGTATTAAAGCCTGCCTTTGAATCTCTATCATGTACACAATGTATATTTATTGTCCATATATTATAATAAAACGAAAATGTACACACTGGCTTAAGATATGAATTCTATGTTCTTGTGGCAAGAATAATACATGTATCTCATTCATTCACTGCACTCATTTGTGAGATATTGTTCCTGCCACTCAAACATAAAATTCACATCTTCTCGCCACCACATAATAATACTAATTATTGTCTATTTATGGTCTGTAGTAAACACCAGTGTAAACTGTTGCAAGTCATACTTTTTCAAGGCCTTACTGATGCAGCCCCCATACAATAAAATGTTCAGAAATTTTGATGAACAAGCATTTTTCATAGAGAACTGAAATTCAATAAAGTCAAGCAATGATCTGGACTTCTGTTAACTAATTGATGTAATTGATGTAATTGATAAGGATGTAAAAATAAGTAATTGCCCCTAATTTGGCAAATCTGGCAGCCCTAATTCTAAAGTAGGCATTTAATGTTTGCAAAATGTGGATGAAGGGGCTGTTAACTTATTGGCTCCTGATGCGCCCTTATTGATGAGTAAAATCATCTGGCGTTAGACAGAGCAAAATCTATCAAGTCTCAGGTTAAATGTAACTCACTGACTCCTGAACAACACCCATTTATGAGTAAAATTGTCTGGCATTAGACTGAGTAAAATCTATCAAGTCTCATTCCTGGGAGTCAACTCATTTGATAATACATGTACCAAATTTCCATTTCTCCATTAGACTTCAAGTTTAAAGTGTTGGGAAAAGCCATTAAGAAAATCACCAATCTGTTGTTGGAAAAGCCATTCAAGGTGTTAGAAAAAACCATGGTTATCTGTTTCTGAGATGTTGGTTTTGACCTGCTTTATGTCCCTGCAACATATCCCGGATATTAATTTTGTCAATACAAAAAAGAGCAAGAGCCAAAATCGCACAGAATACTTGCTTGATTGGTGAGAGACCTTGTTCATACAAATTTCTGAACACTTAAAAAAGTCTGTAAGATCCAGATCACTGATAAAATTTAATCATGCCTCACCCCACTCGGGGATCAAAATATTTGCTTTCATTCAGGTCCTCTGTTGGCTTTTCAATCTTGAACTGCTCTGCCTTCTTGGCACGAATATTTGCCTTCAGTGTTGGCATTCTGCTTGCAAGCTGGACTGCTCTTCCCGTTGAATCAACAGTGCGACCAGACTGGTCAAGGATCAGCGCTTTGGGATGTAAGGTGTCTTCTTTAACAGCAGTCAAAGAAATTAATCCTGACTTGATGAGGTTTGCACCAGCACTTGAAAGGTTGGTATTAGAGAACTGCAGCAAAGAAACATCATAAATTTATCCGGAAACATTCAATACAATAAAAAAATTAACATAAAAGCAGGGCTTGGAATAATGGCCAGTCAACGGACAATGTCTGCTCAAAAATGTGTTTGTCCGGTCAAATCCCTGGATGACCGTTTACAGTACTCTTCAAAGGAAAAATTAATTTAAAGCTAATAGTTCTGAAATAAGGTTGTACATTATTCGTGGTCATGAAAGAAAAAAAAGGAAGAAGAAGGCAAAAGAAAGATACGAACAGACCACCTTTGACTACAGTAAAATTTCCGGTACACCTGTAGGTGCAAGTTTCTGCTTTGTCCTCCATCAGTCATGAAATTAGACTTCCAGCATGGCGTGTCTATCAAGTGCGTGAAGTCCCTGTCTGCATTTAAACAAAAAGGTAATATCTAACATTTCTCGCCTCAAGGAAAGAGGCACGAGACTACAGGAGACAAGTCTGCCCTTGTAGTCCATGTCAGAACGTACGATGAACCTAGTGGCCCTACGCTGAACTCCTTCAATTTTTATCAAGTTCTTCTTATGAAAGGAAGACCAGACAGGGACTCCAACTTCCAACTTTTCTCATAAGAGATCACAATTTTTAACATAAATCCTCTTCTTACCAGGTTAGGTTTGTTAGCCAGTTGTGCTTGGATCTTTGCCTGCAGTTCAGCTGCACGTTTAGCCTTTTCTATTGCTTCGTTCATCAATTCTTGTTGCTGTACTAAACTCGGAACTGGCTGTAATGTAAAGGAGAACTATGCCAATAAAGTTATCTCAAAGGGCTACGTCACTTTCTGCTTAAAGAATGCACACATCAGTGTTCATGCAACTGACTTGGAAGCCATGACGTCTCTCACTGAAGCTGGATGACAGCTTTATCTACTGACGAACCAGTTGAATCAAACATACAACCATTCAGAGTGACATCAGAATAATGGCCAGTATTGTTGTGTTGAAGTTGTATATGCAATTATTATATGCAAATTAGTGGCATGGTATTCCAAAGTTTAGCCCAAGCACTCACCACAGTACTGCTCAAAGATAAGCAAACCATCAAACGAGTTTCAAACTGGTCTTCAATTACATGTAGTTTGCGTTTGAGTTTCAATTCTAACGCAAACGTGTTGACCAAATTCGTTAACTTTCTGAAGCATTTGCATCACAAAAGGTTCAATGAAGTGTTTGAAAGGTAATGTCACAAAATAATACAGTCTCGTCTTGCCATGAAAAGTTCACAGTTTGCGGACTATTAAAAACAAAAAGGTGCATGTTTTCGGATTTTTTCACATCACATAGCCATGTTACCAAACACAAGTCAATGACAAGCGTAATGACACCCTTACAGTTTCCACTTTCCAGCAAGCAGTTGTAAATGTGTGAATGCCAGACATCTGTGAATAGCTTTCCAACTGTCTTGCAGCTTTTAACTACAGTGTACATGAATCTATTAAAAGGAACAGGGACAATGACTTTGTCGACAATTGGAGTGGTATTTTGCTCCAAAAATAAAATCATTTGAGATACAGTAACAAGAACAAAAATACACGTTGCGCTGTTTCAACACGAAGATGCAAAAATTCAATGCGATAAGCCGAATGAATTTTACTTTCCATAATTACATGTATTTATGAGAACGACCAAATTAAATGATTCAGTTTAAAATCATTGAACTCTCCAATTGAGTCCCCAAAAAATCTTCTTAATAGCGTATGAAACTGAAGGATCCTTCAGTTCCTTACGAGACAAAATTAATTTAAACCTCACTAGGGAGGTGATGGTCACAGCACCACAAAAGGTCAACATCACGCAAACTGAGTGATTAGTCTGCTGAACATCTTATTTTGAATAAATTATTGCAATGTGGAAAGCATAAAAAATATGTTCATGTAATACAAGAAAAAAGAGCCTTTCCATCGCAAAATGTGTTGCATTTCTGAAAGATTTTTTTTAGTTTCCCTGCTAAACAAACAACTTTCTCCATAAGGTACATGTACCTGACTACTGATCCACAATTATTTCAGAGTTTTACAAAGATTGAGAATCTGTTTAGAGGAAGTTCCTTGCCGATAACGTCAACACGCACGTCATGATCATACAATGCATGTTCAGTACAGCCGACGGGTTTGTCAGCATTACATGCGTGTTTCCTGCATGAAAAGGCACCATACATGTATTGCATTGGCAAAACATGCGAGTAAAAAATATACAAAAGTGGGTATAAAAGAAAACATGCACAGTGAAAATTTACACGCAGATGCTCATTACGTGCATGTATAAATACTATTAAAAGAAGTGATTTCATTTTATTCTACGGTTTTTAGCTCAACTGTTTACAATTGTATACACTCTTCCTTTCTGAAGCTTCGCTTTTACACGTAATTTTTATTGCGTTCACATTGTCCACATCTTGCAGAGCTTTAATAAGAATTTAATTCACAACAAATTGATTTTCTTCAAATCCTATTATTATTTTTGGGGCATTTAAAAAGGCATTCTTGCTTATTATCTCGACATCAAGTGACGAAAAGTTGTGAAGAAAAGTTAGGAGCGACAACACAACCCCTCATAGTGATGACTGTGGCACTGAAAAGCTTTTTTAGGGCTTGTGCTAAAACACAGATGATGGATTCTGGATGATAGACAATAGATGATAGATGACAGACTATGTTGGACAAATTAATTAAGTTTTGCTGGTATTCTTTTAACCCATGAGGCGCCATGTGACCCGAACTCAAAAAAAGACACAAAACGTCAGCAAATCGCCATTGGATTGACGTTCTATAATATGTACATCGTTTTTCAATGTCAATTCTCAGAGTTTTGTGTGGAGACGACATGTTAGTGGATGAAAATGGTCCACCAATATGATGGCTGTTGATCAATGAAAACATGTGGAATTCACTTACTTTTTTGCTTATGAGATAAAATACATGTCGATGAACATATCTCCTAACGTACTTGAAACGCTGGAGCTGTCAACAAGTTTTAACAAACAGATATGGGCGATCGTTCATATTTCCCCTGGTCGTAATTGAACTGAACTAATAGTGTGAACTTTCGTATAATGATTAATAATAATTAAAGTCTGTGACAATTTGTCCAATATCATCCATCATCTATCGTCTATTGTCCAGAATCCATCAACTGTGTTTTAGCACCTTTTTTAGAAGGTTTTTTTCTCTTCAATATCAACTTTGCGTTGACCTACCATTTATCTCTCAATGCAACATCTTATATTTTGTTGAGTTGTTGCAATGGTGCTTAAAATTAACTATAAACAAGATGCCATATGCTGACACCAGCTTTGCATTGTGCAAGTTAGAGTTTGATGTTTGTAGTGTACTTAATATTAATCCAGCTAGTGTTCCATCAATTAATTTTAGTTCACTTCAAATAGTTACTATTCCATGACAAAAAATTAATACCAACAATACTGAGAAGTTAGTGTTTCATTTGTACATAATAATTATTATTTTATTTTACTCTAACCACAAAACAAATTTTTTTGTGATAACGATCCTTTGTCATTTTAGTAAAGGTCATTAAATCTGACCTCTGCTTATGGAAATGCAATCTTGAATTCGCAGACGGTTTCCATTGCGCTTTATCTAGTTTCTGATTATTGAGAGAGGTTTCATAACAGCTAGAGACCTACATGTACAGCTGTATCAAATCATAATTTTCTTCTGTGGGTGAAGTTCACGGCTGAGAGGACAATAGCTTACAATAGCTTACTTTATAAAAAAAACCCAGTATTTTAGAGTCAATTTCCTTTAGTTGAATACTTTATTTATCTACTTAATACATCTGACTTCCGCAATTGCGGAGGAGATTATTATTCTTTGGTGGTATAATTGAAGCATACTCAACAATCACACGGACTGTAAACAGTCTTGACACTTAATCGGAGGTTGTTATTCTTCGTCCGTATGATCGACGCTTACTTGACAATCACACGGACTGTAAAAAGTCTTATACGCCCGAGTCGCGTTTCAAGTTAATACTTTACGCTGTAGGCAGTTTGTAGACCTTACTGGGTACATGTCATCAGTAAAACTGCAGTAGCAGACCTTTCTGGAAACAAATGTGCTCTGTATACATGTTAATTTCAGATTTACAAAAACCGTTATGACTCGCTCGAGACAAAACCCGAATTTCATTGCCCGGCCTTGTTTGTTTATTCCCTCACAAGAAAAATTCAACAGTCACTGGGATCGGGTTAATTGGGGAAATACTATTTACAAAAAATAGGAAATACACAAAGGAAAGCCAGGAGACCCGGTTGTGGAGGGTACGACCTTTGGCTGGGTTATTCATGGAGGCGATGATCA
>NC_090869.1:45315855-45333355 GCF_036669935.1 Montipora foliosa
TGCCATGTCTTTCGGTTCAATGATATATATTACGTTCAACAAATTGACGACCTTTTCTGCTGCTGCTAAGTGCTTGCATCCACCATTTTGAAATCGTTTCTTATACGTTTTACGCATTCCCAATTTTGCGTATCCGCTGACCAAAATATGTACGGGATCTCTGCGATCTCTGATAGTCTTTTGGCGCGCTTTGCGGGAGCTTTACGAAATGGGTATTCACGGACTTTCCAAGGTAATTGGTGATCACGCTCCGTCAGGATCAAAGGAAAACGAGATAAAGAACTATTTTGGTAAGAGTATCTTAAGTGCGGAAAGAATGGTTGTATTTCTGACCGAATCCAAAGGAATCTACAACCAGAAGGGAAATGCATGGAGGGATACAATTTTTAATTTTGTTTGGTTTGCACAATTATGAGCGCCAACCTTAACCGAAATGAGACGTATAGAAGCAGTTCCACCACAATCTTTGTCTTTATGGCTTGTAGCATCATAGGGACACCGAAACACGGAACACAGCACTAGTACACCCCAGATTCCCCCCCTCCCCTCCCCCCCCCCCCCCGAAACCTTTATTTTTTATTTTTTATTTAAACAACCCGGAGCACCTTCCAGAAAATACAATAATCAGGGGGCATTGCTAAACACAGGAACGGAACGGAACTGAATTTACCGGAATAAACCGGGATATGCTGGAATGAGGCAGAAAAACACTGGAATGAAACGAAATGAACAAGAATGGTACCGGAATGACACCCAAATAAACTGGAATAAAAATTATAGCAGAATGGACCTGAAAATTCCAAAATTTGGTGTGTTAGTTAAGGCCGACCGATTTTCGGTTTCTGTCAGCTTTTGTTGTGTCACGTGATTCCCTAAGCAAATTGCATGTGTTTTTACCCTTCGTAACCTTTGGAGCACTTCAGTCATGAGAAAAATTTGACAGGTACATCCGTTGCTAAATGAATAATTATATGCTGCGGAAGTAATATTTTTTGTTCATGAACAAATAAAGTAGTAATAGAAACAGGCGGCTTTCACTGTGCAAGTCAGAAAACCTGTGAACGTTTTTATTTCAGTCTGACAGGTCAGCCGTGTATTGTCCAATCACAATCACAAAATTATTACCGTTGTTGCTTGCCGGCTGCCCAAGGCCCACACGTGATGGAGATATACGGAAATAGATTCACGCAAACTCTTTTTCTCTTCCCGATTGTTGGCAATAATGCCATCGAACCTGAATGCAGTGTTTCCTTGTTTGAAGAAAGAAGAGTCAGAAGCACACAAAAGATCACTGATAAAAAATATTATACTGGTATATACGTGACGAATACATATTTTTTCTTTTCTTTCCACGGAACAAAAAGTGAGTGGACCACTTTGCAACTTGTGAGAACAAAATTATCGTGACTTGTTCCTAGCCTTGTTACTTCCCCTTTAAACTGATTTTTTTCCTGTCAGTCTCTCTATTCTGCATACTCATTTATTCACTGTCTACAGTCTCGGTCACAAATGTTGTAACACAGACGGCAATTTGCCTGCTCTCCCCCTTCAATTCTGATGTTTATGGATTGGAGTGCAAAAACCAACCGGTACAATGTAAATGCAACATTGATGGGAGGGAGGAGGAGGGGTATGTTATTACGGGTAATAGCTTGATGCTCTTCACTTGCTGTTCAAGCGAAGTGTTGCAACTATTTATGACAGAGATTGTCTGGGTGTTGATTGATGCAATTCAGATAACAAAAAGGGCCATTACTAATGTATTCTGTAACCGTTGCTTTCATGGGACTTTCGCAATTAAAATTGATAGAAAGAGTTGACTTGCGAAAAGCTGCACAAGTATAATGGCCTTTAATTGAACCATGTTTCGATATTAAACGTCACACGGCCAAGAGCTTTTTACTGAAGCCACGTTAAATTGAAGGACTTTCCGATCGTAAAGTTGCTGATTTTTGTGATATTTCAACAGCAACGGTTGAAACAATATACAAAGAAAATAGGAACACTCCTGCATGTTAAAAAGTTCCTCAAAAAGAGGGCTTAAGTTCGAGCTAAGTAACACACTGAGAAGGCACCTCATTCCCTGTGTCAGCTAGGTTCCTGCGAAAAAGAGACGGGACTTTTACCTGTAAAAGAATAGACACTGACATAATCATCCGAAAGAGGCATGGTGGTATATATCAAGTATTAGTTATTACCGTAACTCGTTTTCAGCTCTACAATGTATAGCGTACAACAGTAAATGTTCTGGAACAGTTTAAAATCCAATTGAGGCCTTACACTACTGTAAAATTGATGTTATAATCGTTAAAAACGTTTAGAATCCGAGCTTTCGCCGATCCACGGCATCATCAGGGCATCCGCCGATCCACGGCATCCCTGATGATGCCGTGGATCGGCGAAAGCTCGGATTCTAAACGTTTTTAACGATTATAACATCAATTTTACAGTAGTGTAAGGCCTCAATTGGATTTTAAACTGTTTCATTTAAAATGCTACTGAAGGACAACATCCAACGATTAGTAAATGTTCTCTTTTTGGTGTGTAAGTACACTCTTACACTGGTGGAGTATGTAGAAAAAAGGTTGTTGGTTTCATCATAAGGTTGCATTGCAAGTACTATTTTAAATGATTTGTCTTTGTACTTTTTTTATTACTTAACAATCAATTGTCTTGTTGTTTTGCCTTTCAATATGAATTGAAATTATAGCTCTGCAAAGAGAAAGTTATATTTACTGGTATATTTCCTTAGATAAAGGACTCCACCCATTGACTTGTAGAAAATTGCTTGTGAAAACAATGAACATCACCATTGTGATCACGGTACACCGTCACCATTTTTTCCAAAAGTATTCACACTCCCTTTACATGTAAATCGGTCTTCTTTGCCCAGTTGTTTACCAGAAAATAAGCACTAGAACACAACTTAACAATAGCGAGATTTTCAAGCCATTGGCCTCATTTTTCTTCAAAATCCGTTGTCAGTAAATTAATTACAGTCTACTGAAATTATTTAGCAATGAACAGATCACCATGGTGTACTGTTGCAAATAAGCCTACATGTAAGAAAGGCGCTGTTGTGATTTCTACTAATTGTGCTTACACATAGTAATTACAACTAGTTTAGAACGATTAAACTTCCTAGGTTTTTCAAAACACAACGCCAAAATTAACAGTCCAGTACACCACAGTCCTGTGTAACCAAAATAGGAGCAGAGTTTAGGACTGGCGATAGAGACTACAATGTAGTTCAGGAAAGCAAACACTTACAAACGAACATGCATCATTCCAGTCTCTTTCATCCATTACACCGCGCACCGGTGGCTCAGTTGGTTGAGCACCGGGCTGTTACGCGGGAGGTCGTGAGTTCAACTCCGGCTGGACCAACACTCAGGGTCTTTAAATAACTGAGGAGAAAGTGCTGCCTTTGTAATTACATCTGCAAATGGTTAGGACGATAAGGTCCCATCTCACAACCCTTCAATGTTCACAATCCTGTGGGACGTAAAAGAACCCGCACACTTCTCGTAAAGAGTAGGGCATGTAGTTCCCGGTGTTGTGGTCTGTCTTCTGTGGTGTATCATGGTTGGGAGGGTTAATGCTTGGAGAGGGTCGTAAGTTAGAAAACTGTAACAGGTTATTACATCTCCCTCTTTAAATGAAGATATTGAATTGAATTGAATTGACACCTGCACAGACAAAGGAAAGTTCCCCCTCAGCGGTACAAAAGATAGGCATACTCCCTTTAAAGAAAAGCTGCATATGTAATGGTCTTGGGTGCTCGCAGGTGAACCTCATGGCTTTCCAATAGTAACACCAAACCATGCCATAAGATGATATTTGCTGTCAATCTGAAATAATTTAGAAGTAATTATGACTTTCGCCACTTTTGTACCTACCCTGTGAAGGTTGTACTGGCCAGGTTGCAAAATGAGTCATAAATATATGTAAGAGGACTTAAAATAAACGTTTTGCCTCAATTCGGTGGCCCTTTCAAATGCAAGATGCGGTATTTTCCTTTTCTTTTCCAATTAGATCTAGAGGTTGTACAAAAAAGAGGAATGAGAATAATCCATCCTGAACTGTCCTATGAACAAGCCTTGGCCAAATCTGATCTATGCTCACTATCGACTAGAAGACAAGAGATAACTTTAATATAGAGTCTTCCAATCTATTATTAAGGACAATGACCATAAACTCAAAAAACTCTTACTCGACATCTGTAAATATAATCATAACTTACATACATTGTAGACCGCGTAACGTAAATTCAAACCAGTGTTTAAAACTAACAGATTCAGAGACAGTTTCATTATACATTATTTAATCAAAGAAGCACAGAACGAGTAATTTTATCGTAATGATCTATAACTCATCCAATTGTACTCATAGGATTTAAAATTCCATTTTTTATTGTATCTTTTGTATTTATAATTTTAAATTGTAAATAATTGTGTAATTCAACTGTGAGGTTGCAATGTGATTATAATAAGTATCTATCTATCTATCACAACAAATAATTCATTTAGCGACGGACATACATGTACATGTACCTGTCAAATTTTTCTTATGTCCGAAGTGCTCTAGATGTTACCAAAGGCAAAAACATGTGCAATTCCCTTAGGAAATCACATGACACAAAAAAAGCTGACAGACACAACCGAAAATCGGTTGGGTCTAAACAAAAACACCAAATTTTGGCATTTTCAGGTTCATTCCACTATATTCCAGTTTATTTGGGTGTCATTCCAGCTCGTTCTGGTATATTCTGGTACCATTCTTGTTCGTTTCGTTTCATTTCGGTGTTACATGTACATGTATTCTGCCTCATTCTGGCATATTCCAGTTTATGTTGGTGTATTCTGTTCAGTGTTC
Organism: Montipora foliosa; assembly: GCF_036669935.1. Lineage (NCBI taxonomy): Eukaryota > Metazoa > Cnidaria > Anthozoa > Scleractinia > Acroporidae > Montipora > Montipora foliosa. The sequence goes on from NC_090869.1 coordinate 45,320,731, forward strand.
CGTTCCGTTCCTGTGTTTAGTAAAGCCCATTTTCAGGAGTTGACATCTCTGCTAATGGCACTGTAAATCTTGCTTGGATTTGGTGATCCCTGTGTGGACTGTTTTGTCTGTCTTACAGCTGTACAGGTGCCGCTCGGAGATAAGCGAACAACGCAGACGCAAAATAAATGCATGCAATACGCGTATACATGTATATACGCGTTTTTTTTTACGCGTATCACATAGATCGTTTTCACGTGACGTCATTATTTTCTAAAATCCAAAACTAAAGAGCCACGAAAGGTTTTATCCTCATCAGGCATAAGAGGCGGTAAATTTGTATCCATTTGCAATTTTAAAGCTCAATAGCGTGCTTCGTTTGGAAACCAGAGCATTTTGAATTTCTGAGTTATCGCGGTGCGTGACACGAGGCGATGATCGAGTTTATTGAGAAATATATATTTATCTCATGGTTTTGAGCCTTTTTAGAATTCAAAGCATTAGGAAAAGTGCTTAGGTAAATAGCTGTCTGTTCAGTACAGATGATCACTCGCCTAGATAGCCAAAGTAAGTAACAGATGTTGACACTATTTTCCGGCCGCCATATTGGTGCACCACAGATGTGCACCAACATGGCGTTTTCATACTGGGCTCTGTAAATTTCTGCAAAACATTTCGACGAATATCTGAAGTTTGAGGAAATGCACAGGCCTAAAACTTGGAGAAGTGTCTTCTTCATTTATCTTCTACAACATCACGAATTCTTGACTTTTTCCACTGGATGGTTTTCGATTTATTTTTTTATTGCGTGACAGTGAAAACGATCTATACGCGTTTGTGCCTTTGTTATTCACAACCGTAATTTTGCTTTTCCAGTTATTGTTTACGAAGACAAAAGAATTAATTGCGTGACTGCCGACGAGTCGAAAATTTACATATGCATGTGTGTCGCTTTGATTACTAATCAATTTCGATTCGTAAATGCCGCTGATGAAAACATCCACAGCTGGGCATTATTTCGAAGTTTAATACCCTTTAAATGCAACAAAGGTCTCGAAAGACGAGCGAAATTAAATCAGCAAATTATGCCCCGAAAAAGTGAAGCCATGATTTTTGTCAGTGTTTGCCGTGACGTGGTTACAGTCATTTCACGATAACCTTTTACTGATGCATGCAAAAAGAATCCAAGTTTTCCATGCAGAAAAATCAAATAAATGCGATCGGCATATTGTAAAAAGTTCTTTTTAAATATTTTCTTTGAACTGAGAGCATTTCACCGTTTGAATCAGCGAATTATGCCCCGAATCACATGGGACAAATCACATCACGATGGCCTAGCTCTCGCCGGCGCGTGCCCAAATTTTGAACCCAATACTTTTCCTTACAGAAAAACCAAATATATGTGATCAGCGCATCCATTGAGCCTTTGAAGAAAAATTTTGCGTCTGAAGTGAAAGCATTGTACCCGTTGAAATCAGAAAATCATTCCCAACAGAGCTGAAGATGTGGAAATTACATGAATTAAAATCGTATTTGTCACGTGTCGGCAACCGTGTTTGACTTCACTGTTGCGCTGAAAATCCATGCCAAAACTCATTCTTTGCTGCTGCATTTACAACAAAACAACTCAAGCTGCAAATTCTCAGCCTTACGATGAATTTCTGTACAAAACTGCTAATGATGAGCTGTTTGCTAAAGAGTTTTTAAATGTAACGAGTAACAGACGCACCGGTCTTGGACGCCAAAGTTGTTTGTATTTTTTCAGCTATCGGTGAGCGTCACACATTACTTAAGTATTCACATCCAAAATGACAGAAGGAGTTAAATACTCAATTTTAAATGATGAATGGCTGTACAAAGCTGCTAATGATGATCCCTTTGCTTACGAGTAGTGTTTTTTAGTTTACGACTAAACGGATGCAGCGGTACGAAGTTTGTTTTGATATTATCGCTCTCAACGCTTTCATGTAAATTTTGATGTTAAAAAGGTTCTTGTGTGCCGTTTGTCGATAGGTTTATATTTCTCCAAAAGTAAGCTTGGTCATTTTTTGGGGGGGGAGGGGAGGGGGGCTTTAAAACACAAATATCTAGCCAGAAGGACTTTGCGCCATGAGAATAAGAATGGTGAGATTTTTTGCTCTTTTAGTGACGCACCAACCAGCGAACACGCAAATTATTTTCACATTTGCCACACCGGAAACGATTGAGAAAAAACAAAGACAAGGCAACAAGAGAAAGACAAAAGGAGAGGGATCATGTGTATTTTGTGCACCCCTCGACTGACATATCGGTGGACATGTCGACCGATACTCGACCGACATGGCGGTCGATGTATCAACCGACACTCGGCCGATATGTCGGTCGACGAATCGACCGACACTCGGCCGATATGTCGACCGAGATATGTCGGTCGACATATCGACCGATATGTCGTCCGACATGTCGGTAGAGTATCGGTCGATATGTCGACCGATATGTCGTCCGATGAGTTGACCATTCATTGTCGGCGGAATATCGGTCGACTGTCGGTGGTTTATCGGTCGACTGTCTTCTAATATATGCCAAAAGCTTAGACTGTCTGTGTAAGATATATAAGCTATAAGCATTTCATCCTTTTTTGGTCAACCTCAAAAATTTCTGAAGGCTTTAAGTGCGGATCAGGTGCTGCAATTTCAGTCGTTGTTAAGCAAGACACACAAGTGAAATACTGCCAGACACACAAAATATGGCTTGCTCCCGTCTGGCCTTGTAGCTCAGTCGGTAGAGCAACGGTGATCTAATCCGGAGGTCGTCGGTTTGATTCCCACCCGGGTCAGAGATTTTTCTCTGTCCTTGGGTGTTGCATAAGAAGTTCCTGATGCTGTCGATCAGAGAACGTTCTTCATCCATCACATGCACAGAGTAGCGTTCAGGCCTTTCAGTATACACAAAATACAAATGACAGGAGAGAGGATAAGGACGATGAAGGATAACAAGGTGCTGGAATAGAACAGATGTAAGGCAAACAACTCTTGAAATTGCCCATGCATTGCACTGATGTTTTCGCTGTTTTTTTTTTTTTATTGTTACATTACCGTGCCTGTGGGAGGGGTACTGCACGACTTAAAATTTAGAAGAGTTACGCAAGCATTTTACAACAGAATCATGATAAAAAATAAAAATAAAAACGAATTCACGTCTAAGCAACACTTTCACACCGCCATAGCTGTCGTGCTATCTGGCCTTCACTGGCGTCGTCCCTTTGATTTTTCTGGTATGGAACGGGGCTGCATTCCAGCCTTGCCCTGGCAACGAGTCGTACTTGTTGTTATTGTTAAATAATTCTACTGAGGCTACCCTTGTTTTCCACATGTACTCTAACCTGTACTTCGAAATAGGCCCCGCCAGACGGTCTGGCGGGGCCTATTTCTCCCCCCTTCCCCCCCCTTTTTTTTGGACAACAAACCATTACCTCCAGGTGAGACACGGGAATGTTAAAAACTAATAGCCTCAGTGTCAATTTATCCGTAAGATTACATACATACATACGTACGTACATACGTACATACATACATACGTACATACATACATACATTTATTGAAGCTCCCCCACAGGGGCTTTAAAGCCATAACGTAAAAAATAATCATGAATAAAATCACGTGGAAAATCATCATTGGGCTCGATTGATTTTTGGTTCGCTTTTGTGCGAATGACAACAACAGATTTAAGTAAAAAAGCCTCTGAGAAGCGGGGAGTAGATCAGGGATTTCTGCGCTGCTCGGCAGAAGTTCTAACCTTGGTCACATTCACCAAAACGCAAGCAGCAGTGAAGTATGGGCGGAACGTCGGTAGGCTATCGGTCGACATATCGACTTATACTCGACCGATGGATCGGTCAACATACATGTATCGACCGATATGTCGACCGACGTATTGGCCGACATATCGACCGATAGACTACCGATATGTCGGTCGATATGTCGACCGACATATCGAGGTCGACATATCGGCCGACTGTCGGTCGAGTATCGGTTGATATGTCGACCGATATGTCGGTCGAGGGGTGCACAAAATACACACGATCCAAGGAGAGCTCATAAATACTAATGAGCCTTTTTGCGTATGTGTTAACGCGCATCCGCTTTTTTTTTATGCATTTACGTGTTTTGTGTACGGTATGTGCGTTTTTTTGCATATATATTTGTTGGTTCGCTTATCTCCGAGCTGCACTGTATATACATGTATACCAATACATTGTATGTTACTGAAAAACAATGACTATGGACATGTGTCTAACCACCCTGGGGTAGTGATGCAGATGACAGAATTGTGGTTCAGTGCTATAAAGCAATAATGAACGATTATGGTGCTTGTAGGAATTTGCAGGAATCCATGCGGAGCTGCAGGAATCCTACAATAATAAGACAATTAAAGAATGTAGCTTTATTTTTGTTGAATGATCATTTACAGGCTACTTTTAATTAAGCCTGGTTCTTACTATTGACAACAGCAGAAGGACAAGTATCAGACGCGTCACAAATATTCATGCCAACAAATTGACTGACTGTCAACTGAGTGGCTTCATAGCTCACTTGATAAGAGCACTGCACTGGCATCACAGAGGTCGCGGTTTGAATCCCAGGCTGTTAGTTCGATCATTTCTCCATTTCACCTCTAAACCGCACTTTAAATACAAGGATAAGGAAGTAAACCAAGATAGCCACAACCCTATGACCCTGGAATATAATCCGGGAATGGTTGGTAGAAGGAAAAACAGCCTTAATACCTAAGACAGAAAACCCAGGAGCAGCAGATCACCAACCGATAAAATGTCTATTAAATACCATGTACGAACTGATTACATGTACCTCTATTGTTAACTGGGAGATCCAACAGCACGAACTAGATCACAAGTATATGCAAATAGACCAGAGAGGAGGGATGCCTGGATCGCCTTATCGACAAAGCTCGCGTTGCTGATGTGTCCTAAGCCTTCAAATACATCTTTGTATGTGCTTAGTATTTCCTCGTGGCTGAGCGGCGTGTTTGTCTCTGCGATGCTGTGTAGTGGAGCTATATTCAACTGAATACGTCCGAGCTTCTGACAAGTTTCTGCAGACAGTAGGGGTTTATTGTTGGCCTCTATCACTTGAAATACATGGTTGGGTTGTTGTGGTTTTCCACTGTCAATGATGTGGCTCTGATGGGCTTCATCAACGATCCATCAAACAAACGAAGTTTGACCTTGGAGCTTTGTAAAAGCAGATTTCCAGTCTGCGTGATTCTGGATAAGTTGTCGTAATTCATGACGTTACATGTTGCTCCTGTGTCTAGTTGGTACTCTAGACTCTAGTTGCATTCCTAAACGGTCGGAATTGCTTAGAAAGTTCAGTCTTGCAAAGAGCTGTTTTCCTTGTGCTTTGACTGAAGACACGTCTGCGATGCGCAATATCGGTTCTTCGTCCGATTTGTCGACAGGTTCTGCATCAGATTCGTCAACCGCGCGAACATCACATGTGCTTTGTTTTGAAGATAAACAAACTGAGGCGAAGTGATTTTCCTCCCCATACGGGTTGCATGTTTGGCCGAAGGCCGGGCAATCTTGGCCGGTTGATGGTCCTTCGTAGCGCGCTTTGTTTGACTTTCTGTGGGTCTTTCCATGGACGGCGTGTACCTCTTCACCTTCTTTCGAAGACGCCTTCATGGACTTCAATTTCACTAGAACGGCAAATTGTTCACGGCTTTGTTTAGAGTAAGATCCTCTTCCTTGAGTAGACGTAGCTTCATTGATTGATCGCTAATTCCTAGCATGAGTTTGTCATGTATAGGTTCTTCTGTGAGAGTCCCGGATTGACATGACGACGCTAGTTTTCTGATGCGGTTTACGAACTCATTCACAGTTTCTTCGGCGTTGTGTGAACACATGTTGAATACATAACGCTCATACACTACATTGCGTTTAGGTTTGAAATGTGCTTCGAGTGCTTCGACGCATGTCTTGACATCCGTTCGCTCCTCGTCTGTTAGTTTTAGATTCATAAAAATCTGCATGCATTCTCTCCCCATCACAGATTGTAGCGTTGCTAACCTGATTTTAGGGTCTTGTTGGTCTGAACCTGTAGCAACGTCATAGTCCTCCCATTGTTGTCTGAAGAACTCCCAGTTTGCGGCTTTGTCTCCTTGGCATACCATCGGCGACGGTACGGGAAAATTTGAAGTAAAACTCAGCGAAGTTGAGGGTTGTGGTGCTTCTATCGTGTCAGGCATGTTTCTGAAGAGATCGACGATCGGTTACTGCCTTTTTTTGACCTAGATCTTTACTTCTGACACCATGTTTCGATGACAGAAAAAACAAGTCAAACACACTCTGTTATTTAGAAGCCAGGTTTTAATCAACTGCCTGGAATCCAGTTACATGCGGTTTACTAACTGACCTACCGGAGGTATATGGTAATACTCGGTTGCATGACAGAAGCATGCAGCTTAGTTTATTTACATTTTAACTCGCCAAATTGGCAGAGGCTTGAATTCATTTATAGTGTGGTCCAATATTTAAAAAATCATAAGAATGTGGACATTAAGACAACTGGAAGTTGCCCCAGTAGTCGTTGGCACTCTGAGGACTGTCAAAAAAACTAAAGGAATTTTTGGAAAAGATTGGAATAGTGATACTGGTGGAGGTACTGCAAAAAACTGCTCTACTTGGGATGGCAAGGATTCTTAGCAGCATGTTGGACATTAAGGAGACCTAGGACCTGAGGTTGCAGGTAGCAACTTGCTCCCAGGGTTAACCCAGTATACTATGGTGGACTGTGAAAATGTTATAATATGATAATATATAGATTTAGCCAAGCCTAAAAGTGGATCTCCCTGGTTATTTAATCTTACTGCCTGTAGGGTTAATGAAAATAAAAAGTTTCGAATTGTCCGCATTTTGATGTTTCTGGTTGCTGCTTTAATAATTAAATCTTTTTCTTTGCTTTCTTCTGTAGAAAAATTCATGGCCTAACTAGTGAATTCCATGGTAAATTTTACGCTAAAAACCAACATCGCATTTATTTATTTACTTAGCTTCCACCCTTATAACATACAGATAACATAATTAAGAGAAAAGATAACATAAAATAATTAAGAAAAAAAAAACAAAGGGGGGTGAGGAACGACACAACAGAGTGAGGCTCCAAATTAAGTGCGCCCAAATGAATCACAAAGCGATGATTGTGATATCGGTTTTTCAAGTGAAATTTACTTTTGAATTCACCAGTTTGGCAATGATCTTTTGTTGAACCCCATGAGTTTTAAAAGAAAACAAGCACACCCTCAGTGAGTGAATGGAAAGGAAAAAAGCCATTTCAGAGATAGCTGTCAATACCCAGCAAATAGGAATCATGCTAAAATTAGAAACCATAAAGAACTTTGTCAGTTTAAGGTAAAAAAAAAGAGTTTTACTGATGTTATTTATTCCACTTTATCAGTGAAAAGGAGATCATTCACATTTTTATTTATTTCATTGAAACACGCCCGCTTCGCTTGGAACAAGGAACACTAAATTACCTTTAGGTGCTTTAAACAAACTTCTGAAAACACAAGCTGGTGAAATTTCTCCCTAATTTTACGAGAGCTCATTTCTTTTATGTGTTTATAATATATATAATAAGGGCAAAATTTTGTTGTCACTGTCGAGGCACATCGAAAACCAGTTGGCCAAATGGATTAAAAAGCACTTGTTCCCTCGCGTTTTAAAGCAAAACAAACAAACAATTCAACTTTATCTTAGTGTCCAAAATAGTACAGATAATTGTTATTTATTCCCAGTTGTCAATAAAAATTCGAGTTTCATTCCTGAACAAAGTAAAAACCGATTAAAATAACAAACGGTTTAGTGCCCAAGGAAAGAATCTGTGGAGTAACTTCTTCCAACAAGTATGAGCTATTACTGGTATTGTTTTGTTGTTACTTTTTCTCTCCTTTCGTTTCTGTTCTAGTCATAGGTCCTCCAGGCATCATGTAACCTTATCAGAGCTTCTAAAGATATGCTAAAAATAATTTGCAATACAGAGGAAAGAACAGCTCTAAGCAAATTAAAAATAAACACTCATCTTAAAGTTTATATCCCACCGATGCTTGACTTGAATAACTGCGTAGCTGCCAGTGTGGACCACAGCTATCATGATATGTCAAACTGGATTGAAACCAACGAAAAGGCAGAAAGAAAACATTTTCCAAACCGTTTTCCACCTGAACATGAAAAGCATTGCTTGTGTAAGATTTATAGTTGACGTTACATAGTCATGTAGCCGCGTTGAGCCACAGAAAGCATGCGAAAAATGAAGCCTCACTTATTTTTAGGTGAGTGAGTTAACCTACATGTAGGTTGAGTTTGCACTCCAATTGAAAACCAGTACCTGGATCAGCAGTCAACTTCAAAAAATTAGCTGACCTCGGTGAGTTCTAAGCTTGTGCCCACGATATAATCACGTGATACTGGTCAGCAAAAACCTTGTTTTGACAGGTGTCAATTTATATGGTCACGTGATACTGGTCAGCGGAAACCTTGTTTTGACAGGTGTCAATTGATCAAAACATGGATGTCCAATATCAAAGATGTATGCACTAAACTATCTTGATACTAGTCACATTGGCATACATGGAGGGGTGGGCGTATGGACGTTCATAACGTCATGGCTATAAAACCAAATTTTCTCGCATTGATGGGTTACCATATTTTCTTAACAATGGTGCTCCGGGCGCATGCGGAGCTCCACTAATAATGATAATATTTTTTTCAGAGGAGAGAAAGTTGAACTTCTTACATAGCTCCCAATGAAGTAGCCTCAGTACTGCAGTGGGAGCTATGTAAAAAGTTAACTTTCCGTCCTCTAAAAAGTAGTATGATTTAATTGCGGTATGACATTGGTGAGATCTGGGGGTGTAAAAGTGTGAAGGCTGGACTCTGTAAGTAAAGACTTTGAAAAGTATCAAGAACAACTAGATTATGCATTGAATTTCTCAGCCCTGCAGAGAGCCTGTTTGCTAGGAATGTTGAGAATCTTGAGGAAGGTACTAGATACCTAAAATCCTGGGATGTGACTTGCTACCCAGTGTAATATAACAGTATAACATCCATGAAATAAAATAATAATAATAATAATAATAATAATAATAATAATAATAATAATAATAATAATAATAATAATAATAAAGTTTGTTGTACCATCTGTTTCATTCAGAGCTGAGAGTTTCTTTCTTATGGATTTTTTTCCATTTGTTAGGAAGGAAGATTGCAATTGATGCTTCCATGAGCATTTACCAGTTTCTCATAGCAGTGAGATCAGATGGAAGCCAGCTTACAAATGAGGCAGGCGAGATTACTAGGTAAAAGCAGCAACACAATTACAAAGTAATATTCTTTTAGCCTTTGGGGAGTTTTATTAAACCTGAGAATGGGAGTTTACAACCTATATTTCACTTTCCCACCGACACAGTACCACAGCTTCTTTAAAATCTAACCCCTTGATCCTACAAGTGAAAAAATGCTTTACTTGCAATAACCATGAACCAATATTCTTTACCCAATGACCAAGACAACGTTGGGTTGTTTTAGACTTAACACTTCAAATAAGTGATTACCGCAATCACTACAATGTGTGCCAATTCCTAACCCTGGAATGCAGTGTCTGACACTTGCACACTGACTGCAGACTAATCCTAACTCACAGTTATTGAGAGCTAACCATTTTAAAGTGGCTGCTTAGACTTACATGTAAATACTGTTTATCAGTGATGTTTGTAGACAGTCTGCAGTATGTGGTCTGCAGTTGTTATACACCTCCTGGAATGCTGTTTCAAATGCAACAGTGCATAATCCTAATCACTTCATGTAAATTGAAAGCTTTACCCTAATTCCTAAAATGCGGGCAGTGTCCATAATCTTACATGAAAGGTAACCATTCAAAATAAGTGCTCAGTAACCCAAATCACTAAACTGAGCATTTGTTGGTCTCTCATAGCACCAGAGAGAAAAATTTTACCCAGTTTAATAGCATGTACCTAGTTAAAGAAAATTACCTGGTTAAAAAAAAATTTCCTTAGTTAAAAATAAAATGTGACCCTTCACGCAAAAGGGGGGCTTGTCCCAATTTCACTCTATGGCTGTTTTCACCGTCCTGGCCGTGAAATTGTAAAAAATATTGGAATGTGAGTGTTGACAACATGAATAAATCGCCAGTACAGAACTTCCAGCAGCGGTATGTTATAAATGGCCGAGATTTCTTAGTCTCTTTCTGCCTCAGCTGTTCTTTGTACGAACATCATCCGCCGATGTCTATTTTTTATTTTTATTGTTAGTTTCTTGATCTTCATGTTCCTGGCCGCGTTATTCACAACACTCTTAATTTGGAACCTTCGCAGATTGTGGCAGATGAATACCGTTTTTCACTTACCCATATTAATTACAATTGAACCAGATGTCATGCTACATACTAGATCCCGCAAAGATAGACATAACGCCAGGCATAACGCCCACGTAATTTCCATTCAAACAACCAGTTCCAAGACATACTACCCCTATAGCTATGTCATTTGTTGAATTTATTTGCAATTGTAAACGTTAAGCGATTTTCACCGGTACATTATCTGCGTTGTTATGGATGAGCAACTGGCTGCAGAAACATTTCCTTGTTTTGTTTCGTACTTGGCAAATTAAAACATAGGCGCTCGAGAGGCGCATGTGACTACTCCAGAGATGTGCAAGGGGAAAAGAAGTAGAATATTCTGTCATGTGAATAGGGGTGACTGAATTGTGGGAATTGATTCACCACAGCTTCCATATCGATAGTTTTTCGACCATTGAAAAATTTACGTGCGGTAGATCATTTTCACTGTCACGCAACAAAAAAATTAATTCGAAACGTTCGATGAAAAAGGCCAATAACTTGGAATGTTGCGGGAAACAAATTTAGACACCACCTCCAATTCTCAGATCTGTGCAGCACATCGTTTCTGAGCTCTTTGTCGAAGCGTTGAAATCACACAACTTTTACTTGTGTAGGTGGATCAAAGTGGACTTTACTTTGCCTTAAAAGCGCTTACTTTTCGCTCATGAGATAAAATGTATGAACACATCTCCTAATGTACTAGTACTTGAAAGGCTCAAACTGCTTAGATTCATAGGGATAGATATTTTTTTCAATCAAAATACAGTGGAAGCCCGCCTAACGGCCATACATTCTCAAGTATAGAAAATTGTTAATGCGGTCACCCGTTAATACGGCCAATGGCCACAATTTTAAATCCCAAACAGTAGAGTCCTCTATAATTTCATCCCGTTAACTCGGCCACTCGCGCCAAACGCCTGTGACATGTTTATTTCATGGACCTTCATTAGTTACCGCTGTAATCGAACAGCCGATTCACTTTACAAAGTACTGTCAGCAACACTCCTCCCTGTTTTCATTACAAACATGATCTTGACACTACTGTAAAATCCAGTAAGGCAAATCGCGAAGGGATTACAAAAACACGATTGATACTTAAGTCTTTCGGTTAGGTAATTGGCGGCTTCCGCTTTTTAGAAGCATAGTAAGCTGGGCCTGTTCTTGTTTTGATTTTAGGCTCAGAACGTACAGTACACTTAACAATTTTAAGCGTTTTACCTACTGTACGAAGTTTCAAGTATTTTATACAATTACTGTACGTACATTCCTGTTGTTTATTAAAGAGAAAAGTTTTTCTGGAAGTGCAAATGCAATATTTGTCATTAAGGCCCTTTAGTCATGAATTTCACCCTACCCCCGGTAATTCGGTCACCCTGTTAATACGGCCAATTTTTTTTGGCCCGTTGATGACCGTATTAACGGGGTTCCACTGTAGCTTGGTATCATGGTGTCAGCATGATAAGCTACTTAAGGTGACAATTAGGAAATTCGAAATACCCTATTTTCGAAACTTGAAAGATGTCATGGAACTGGAAACTTGGAAAAAGATTTATTTTGCGGGTATCTTCAACCTCCTATAGATGACAATTCAAAAGACCTTGCTAATTTGATGATCTCACTGTGAAACCATCTATAGTTTGACAATTACGTGCTACTGCAAAGCTTTGTTTATCTCGAAAATGGCAGCTTCATTAAATGCGTAAACGGGCTCAATTGGTCGGTGAGAAACAAACTACGAAAGCTACGTTAAAGAACTGTTGTAAGAATTAAGACCTCACCTCAGAACCGTATTCTTCACAGATCATCATCTGCGAACACGGGGCACCCGAACATTTCGTTCGTCCTCGCGAACTATCGGCAATTCATCGTACTGTTTGCAGAGTCCGAACTTTGGTACTCTTCGTATGCGGATTGGCTCCGAAGTGTATTTTATTGTTACACACTCATTTTCGGAAAAACTAACACGATGGCAATAGTGACTACACGTCATGTGCAGAAGTCACAAAAACTACCTCGTCCAAAATGTATCACCCTACTTCTGCGCCACTTGGTATTCCGAGTAAACGCTTTAAAAAAGCGTCTTGTTTTATTTAATTGTACCTGATCTTATTTTAATTGATGAGATTGTATTGTCATGTATGTAAAGCCACACGTATGTTGTGGCTATGTGACTATGGACGAATAAAGACTTTTTATTAAATATTATATGAGCAAAACGCCTGCTCCGATA
>NC_090869.1:45338355-45368355 GCF_036669935.1 Montipora foliosa
TCATTTTTACCAACAATAATTCAGTTGAGTGGCCCTTTTTATAAGCCCACTGGTGAGGATGGCCAAGAGTATGTTCCAATCCCGAGTTGGCAATTCGCTGAAAGATAGCCGATTCAGAAAGACTTCCAATAATGCTTGCAGTAAAACCTTTGCAGGCTGGGTGACAATGATGGCATAATGTTCAGGGTAACAGATTGATGTTTATGCAAGAAGTTCACTTTGTTTCATGACCTGTTTTCACGGCGTGAAATATTTTCACAGTGACTGTGACCTTTTTCACGGCGTGAAATATTTCACGGCATAAAAGGAAAACAACACTCGCATTCCATTAATTTTTTACAATTTCATGGCCAGGACTGTGAAAATAGCCATAGCGTGAAATTTGGATAAGCCCCCTTTTTGCGTGGAGGGTCACATTTTATTCTGAATCAATACTACATGTAGGTAGATTCTAGTCAGCAGATTACTGAGCTGCAACTTATTGGTCTGCAGATTACTGGTCTGCAGAGTCCAGTCTGCACTTTACACTTGCCGGTTGTGGATATCCATTTATGAAAGATTAATTAAGTCATGCTGCTGAAGACTAAGTTTTGGTGATGTTGTAATCCAAAAGAGATTTCAGTATTCACTATAATTGTATTCCGATCTGTTGTTGCTCAACTTAATTGTGTTTTTCTGATTTTTTAGCCATTTGATGGGTATGTTCTACAGAACAATCAGGATGGTGGAAAATGGAATCAAACCTGTGTAAGTATCTTAATGACTAACCACTAATTAAGGCACTACGTCAGATAAATTTGGACACCTGCAGCAAGATTTTGTATCCTTCAAAGAAACTCACAAAAGTTGCTGTGTCTTTGCATTGGTACTACCTTGCATGGTACAAGACAACATTGTGATTTTTGTTGTTGCGCAAAAGTGTTCTACTAATAAAGGTTTGGACTGCAAATTACGCAGATCAAATCAAACACTGGGCGATGATGTGAAAGGAAAGCTAGAGTAGCTGAAGGAAAAAAGTTCGTGCAGCACAGTAGAGAACCAGCAAACTCAACCGTGCATTATGTAATCCTCTGTCTGTCCAGACTTGCTTCCCTAGACTTGCTTATTGTTGTTTCAAAACAAAAGTAAGACGTTTACAATTTAAAAACACAATATTTCTATTTAATGCTTAGGTGTGCAATAAAAGACAATAGACACACCTTGGGTGTAAACAAGGGGCAGGGAATGTACTGGCAAGGGGCGGATAATACCCACCACCGGTATGGACCACCGGGTGAGGGGCCTCGGCAACTAGCCGAGGGGGTGCCTCATGCCTGTATTGCAAGGCGGGCATAGTTGCTGGCATAATGTCCTGGGGCCAAGTCCCAACCCAGTCCAGCAGAGTAACAATATGCCCTCTCCCTAACGGGGCTTCAGCACCTAGCCGAGGGGGTGCCTCATGCCTGTATTGCAAGGCGGGCATAGTTGCTGGCATAATGTCCTGGGGCCAAGTTCCAACCCAGTCCAGCAGAGTAACAATATGCCCCCTCCCTAACGGGGCTTCAGCACCTAGCCGAGGGGGTGCCTCATGCCTGTATTGCAAGGCGGGCATAGTTGCTGGCATAATGTCCTGGGGCCAAGTCCCAACCCAGTCCAGCAGAGTAACAATATGCCCCCTCCCTAATGGGGCTTCAGCACAGGGCTGAAGGGGTGCCGCAGGCAGCAATTCCCCGCCCAAAACGCCGAGATAGACGACGAGTGCCCTGCGCGAAGCCCATTTAGTGGTTTTGCTCCCACTTGACAGGGAGAAAGAATGACCCCATCTCTATGAGTTGCAATAGCGAAAAGCGAACATTGCCTGCCCAAAGGGTGAAAGGAGAGAACCCACGAGTGGAGATAGGGGTCACCACATGAGCATAAAGAACGCAAGCCAATGGGCATCGCACAGAGACTGGAGGGGGTAGGACCCTCGCACAAAACATTTGGCTGGAGGGGATAGGACCCTCATGCAAAACATTTCTGTCTAAATACTTATTAATCGTAGTATGACACAGCCTTCTCAAAATATTTTTGGGGAGCAGGTCATAAGGAAAGTGGAGACGGTTTGGCGCTAAAGGCACCAAAGCGAGTGCCCAAAGGACACAAGGTTCTAGGGGGGTCTGGGGGCATGCTCCCTTAGGGAATTTTTAAAATTTAGACATTCACAGATGCAATTTAGTGCAATCTGGGGGATTTAAAGTGACAAAATTTCACGTATAGGAATTGACACTTGCTTGGAGTCTGATAAGAAATAGTGGAATGTTAGTTAAATAAACATTAAATGTGCACGACGCAAAAAAATATTGGGGACGCAAATTTGTATGTCAAACAAACTTTTTTCAATCTTTTATAATATCTCCAGTGACTTCACGTTCGAGATAGAAATGTGTTGTGTCTGACATTATCTGACTGGAAGGAGACGGTCAAGCTTTCTGAGGAGGTGGCTCATTGAGCCGTCGACCGGCCGGTTTTGAGGAGGCTGATGACTTGAACTTGAAAAGGGCAGAAAGCCCAAAGACAATGTCACAGAAAGCGGTCGAATGGGCCTTGTTTGTAAAAACCAGTGGCCATCGTACAAAGACTGGAGGGGATAGGACCCTCGCACAAAACATTCAACTGGAGGGGATAGGACCCTCGCGCAAAACATTGCTGTCAAAATACTCATTAACCATAGAACAACATGAACTTGAAAGGGGCAGACAGCCCCAAGCGAGAATGTCACAGAGAGCCCCAAAGTGTTGAATGGGCCTTGTTCCTGTTATTTGTTATGTTTTGAATTTGTTTTTTGTTTTTTTCTTTGTTTTTTTTTTTGTTTTGTTTTGTTTTTGGTGACCATGGGTGAAAACGCTATACGTTTAGAACTATACAAAACCATGACATGAGCGGAAAGAACCCAAACCATATGGGCGTTACATAAAGACTGGAGGGGATAAAGTCCCTCGCACAAAACATTTCTGGTAGGGTAGTCCTTTACCATAGACCAAGGTGGACTTGCAAGGGCAGAGAGCCCAAAGAAAGAGAATCTAACCGAAAGCCCAAAGAGGCCAAATAGGCTTTTTTTTTTTGTTTTGGGTCTGTTTTAAGGGAAATATGGCATTAAGCTAAGGATAGTGATTCCACCTATGGCATGTGGTGAACAGAGGAATGGAAGGCGGGTACATCGAAACACCTGAGAGAAATGGGTTGGGGGGGGGGGGGGGATAGCGCAGATCTACGTGACCAAGATTGGGATGGATGCAAACACAATTGCTGGGGCCATAAGTGGAAACACTATAGGTTTAGAACTACACGAAAAAATAAGATAAACTTATCCAAGCAACTGCCATAGTACATTACTGAACGCAAATGTCAATGAGACACTCTAGTGTTCTCAAAGATTCCTGGGGGATTTGTTAACAGGAGGAGCAGGAGGCCAGTGACTGGGGGACTTTACATAGTGTTTCCTTGGGGTTCCTGATGTAAACTTGGTATACATTAGATTTCCAGCGACCCAGAGTTTTGATTAGCCAGTTGGGAATGCCAGCGGCTCCAGCGGTTGTAGCGGCACCAATTCTAAAACTGTGAGAGGCATAGCAGGAACTGTCAATGTTGCAGAGGTTTAGGAGAGTCCTTAAGTTGTTGGTGAGTGAAGTCCGGGTGAGATTGAGTCCACAGGAGAATCTGAAGAGTGGCCGGCCAGGGTCTCGAGTTGCAGCTTGGAGCATATAATCTTGCAGAGCAGTGACCGCACATACGTCTGAGTATGACCTTGCGATAGTGAGCTTGGCTGTCTCCCGGAAAGGGTCAGTTTTTGACTTTTTGATTACGATGTCAAATGAAATAGGTGAAGGATGTTGGGGTGGAAAGAGATGTCGGTTCTAGCAAGATGGGACTGAGGGTCGAAATTGCCATTAAAAAGCCAAAAAATTTAAGGGTAAATGCAGCCCATAGCATAGAAGAGTCAACATCGGAAGACTGAAATGGTTGTAACTTAGTATTGATTCTATGGAGAACCAAAGAGGTGATCGGGTAGCGAGCCTTCTTTGCAGTGCCATGGGAAAGTTTGATCCCCCTCAAAGTTTTGTGAAGGACTGGCATTGCCGAAAAGGTCCAGGGGACAGCCAAACTCAATGTGAAGGTTGTTGATTGCTGCCAGATAAACTTTAATTGTGCCGTAAGAGACTGTGTTGGACAGATGAGTAACAAAATGGATCAGGGTGGACTCGTGGGCAGGTAGAAAAGGGTGTTGGGGGGAAATGAGCTTGTGGGAAAGGCAGAACTGAATGAAATGGCGCTCACCGGTGGAATATGTCCGACGAGTTGAGGTGGCGATGGACTTGAAGATATAGGTGGCGGCCTGTACGGTCAAACCTTGGTCAGGAAAAGAGGGATCGGGCATGGAACTGGCGATACATGTGGTGCAAGCCGGCGAAAGCGGGACATCTGAAATCGAGACAGGCTGTCAGCAATGCCATTGTCGACTCCAGGCACATGTTTGGAGGTAAAGGTAAAGTAGAAGAGGAGGGTTTAAAGAATGCGGAGAATTCGGGAGCTCTTAGTGGATAGAATAGTGACGGTTGCTTGGTTATCGCAACGAAAACAAATTCTCCTATTGGCCCACATGGGGCCCCAGAGCATGCAGGCATGGTAGATAGGGTAAAGCTCCTGCCAGGTAATGCTAATGCCAGTGACAGGGTTAAGGTGGTGACCTGGAAGCCATGAACCTTGAGACCACTGATTATCGAAAAAGGCTCCAAAGCCAATAGAACCTGCAGCATCGGTATAAAGATGGATATCAGGGGATTGTTCGGTGAAGGGGGGGAGAAACAGACTGACCCCATTCCAATGGTCAAGAAAAAGTTGCCACATGACAACATCTTTCCTGAACTCTCTGTTAAGGTAAATGAGTTGCCCAGGGTTGGAGACATTGTGGGTTAGGTTGATTATGCGTTGCATGAAGGGGCCTCCGGGTGAGATAACCTTGCAAGCAAACTGTAAAGACCCAATGAGGGACTGGAGATCGCGCAAAACACAGGCCCTTTTTGAGGACCATGTGGAAAGTAGGGTGCGGGTCCGTATTAACTTATCCTCAGGAAGCCGAGCTTGCATTTGGACAGAGTCAAGGGTAATTCCCATAAACTCCAGAACTTGGGTGGGGTGTTTCAAACGAAATTTCCTTGAAAAGCTGCGAAAAGCCAGGAATTTCGTCAGAAATCACTTGCATTACACTGTACTTTTGCACAGTACTGTAACAGGTAAAGAATGCTGCTGAACAAGAGTATAATCCACAGCCATTCACTGACAGTGAAAAAAGTTAAGTGGGAGGCTGTTTTCCCTTGACTGCTTTTTCAAGACACCAGCAGATTTAAATAATAACCTGGCCAATGAGTCTTGGTGTCACAGGAGCACATAACTTTTGAGCCATCAATAGTGTGCTCAGTGGACTACTCTGTCATTGCTGATGATGTTCATTATTCCAAAGAGCATTCTGTGCTACTAACAGGAATCTTCATCCACTTCCAGATAAAGGAAGCCCTCCTTCAATTCAACTTAACTGAAACTGTAATCGTCCTGAGAAGGACTGTTTTTGGTGACAATGTGAGATGTTTTGATAATCTGAGAAGAAGTCATCCTCAGGGGCAATTGATTTGTGCTGTGTCAGTTAATCATATAAGCACTCATGTCTTTGACCTAATAGGTTAGTTAGTAGAAACAAGATTTAATGGTCTGTCAAATCAGTTGTGAAGACTGAAATCAGGCTGGGAAGACTGTGATTGGTACATCTTCCAGTGAAGGTCTGGAGCTCTGTCATTGTTTCATGTATGTGTTGGATTTGTAAATAAGCTGTTTGTGTGGTGCCGGTAGTGGAGTCTGTTCTAAGTTAGTAAATGTGCTTTCTAGTGTGCACCAGTCAACAAAGTAGTCACACCAGGAGCACAATCCAAGCAATGATGGTGGATTATCAACAACAGGAACAGCATCAGCAGAGCAAAGGCTTCTGGGTAAATACAGCTCACTCACTCTGATGAATTAACACAACAATGCCTAATAGCGCAACTGTCTTTTTTTCTCTCTTGTAAGAACAGAAGGGAGGGGTTTGAGAGGTCATTCTTATACAGTACATACACCTGTAGTCCTCAAGGTACATGTAGTGTGGAAGGCGGCAATTGTGCATTTAAAACCATTTGGGTGTGTTATCATGGTCACACTGGTCGTGGGGAAGTTGTAATGGTGCAGTATTGGTATCTGTCCATGGGGGTTTGGTGAGAATGTGTTGGTGCAGGAAGAGTAGCTGCAACAAGTTGAGAAATTATCAGTATTGAGACAATTTCATTCACTTCCAATACCTGCCTTATCTAGAATTTAATCTTTTCCCACTTCCCTTTCCCACTCCCCCTTTCAATGTTGACTGTTTAAGTTTGCAACATTTTGTTTGTCTTGCTAGCAACACTGATAAGGGGGCAGGGAGGGTGCAGTGTGAGAGATAGGTAAATTAATAACGCCCCAAGAAGGTGAAGTTTCTCCACTACATATTTTTGCAACTTGTTGCCAGTCTGGATTTGAATCCTATAGGGAAATTTTCAATGTAGAAAAGAAGGAACTAAAGAAACAATAGTTAGATATCATATAAGCTCTGAAACATTTCAGAAGTTTTCACCTGAAGTGCAAAGCACATTGTACCGAACACAAAGGGATATTAATTATTGACATATGGTGGCATTGATTTTCAAGTGTTTGGACTTATCATCGCTAGCAGAAGACTCCGTACCAAATACTAAAGCAAGCAAAGTATTTTGCTTCGCAGATCTGATGCTCTGAAAGTTGCACATGGCTCATGATTTATTATGTAACACAATACAATTTATTGTGTTCCTTGGTGGCGTCAATGGGGATGGTGGCGTTACAGTTGCAAATCGTATCTTCCAGCAAACAGCACAATTCAAATACTAATACTTTCTTTTCTACTCAATCCAATACATTACCAGATGATTCATAATAAAGTTCACACCGTTAGAAATCCTGTACATATCGTCTATTTCATTTGCCAATGGTCTACCATCGCAACAGCAAGAAATATGATATCATATTATTTTCTCAGTGAAAAGTTGTGGTAGACCGTGTAGACCGTTTCATATAAATGTCATAATGTGTAGCCGGTTCAATTTTGTTCACTTTTGTATCTCAGTGTAAAACAAATCTTGCAAAGGATTTAGCACAATCGGGTGGTTTCTTTTTATCATTGTGCTCAGTCGGTCATTCCAAAGAACATGGAATTAGCCTGTACCCGACACGTCACTTAGAAGACTTGCTGCTAAGCGTTAGCAATCCCTTCTCTGGAAGCAGACTAACCCAAAAGCAATAAGTAATGTTACAAATGGGCCTCTATGAAAACGTAACTTTGAAAAACAATGTTTGCTAAGAATTGATTTTTCGGAAAGTGGATGTTCCCTTTAAATGGCATGCAATCACGGTTAAAGGAGAGGTAATGTCTCTTTCTCATAATTATGTAAACAACAGCTAATTTTGTACATGTTGCATGTGTTTGAGATGCCATGTGTCGACCGAAATATATTTGTTTAAGGCAAATTACCTATTTCAAAATCGGTTCCAGGATATTTCTAGCGTACTGCAAAAAGCGAAAGGATGGAAATCACACCTTTTTATGTACCAAATTATGTGTATTTTCGACTTCACTCACAGAAAGCAGTGAAATGGCTTCAAATTGCGTCATACTGAAACCCCGCCAAAATCCACTTTATTGGTGGCCATTTTCCATTCACAGCAGATCGGAGAATGAAACCTTTTTTTTCGAAACACCATATTAAACGCAAATTATTATACGCCTTCCTGTACCAATGAACAAAGTGACAGTATGGTAATACAGTGACAACCAACTCAGACAACAAGTTGCAAGGTTGTTGAGACACTTTCATTAAAAAACACCTTTTGTAGCTTCCAATACCTGCTGTATCTTGAATTTAACCTTTCCCACTTCCTCTCCCCTCTCCTCCTTTCAATGTTGACTGTTTAAGTTTGCAACATTTGTTTTGTCTTGCAAGCAACACTGATAAGGGGGGAGGGAGGCTGCAGTGTGAGAGATAATAGGTAAAGTAATGCCCCAAGAAGGTGAAGTGTCTCCACTATTTTTGCAACTTGTTGTGGTACCGGAGGTGGGGTGGGTGGGGGCAATGGGTCAGCTGTGTTCAGGTACGGAGGTGACTTGGGAGTGGAAGGAGCGTGCTTTGAGGAGAATGATGGGGATGAAGGGTCATTTTCATCCTCGTTGTTGCCAAAGCATTTGCTGTTTGAGCAATGAGGCAGATGGGGAGGGGTATCTCTTGGCACTTCGTAGCAAGGTCCAATAGTACAACAGGGAAAATTGGACCACCATGAAGATCTTGTTGAAGGAGTTCAAATTCAAGATCTTGGATGGCTTTTTCTGCAACAGGATTCTTGTTTCAATTTTTGATTCTGCCTATTTTAATGGCAATTCTTTGGTCTTGAAGGACTGAGTTCTTGTCAATGGCCACAAAACAAGGAGCAGCCAGAGGACCGTCCAATGGTCCCATTTCAAAACACAGGCTGATCAGTGCATCGCAGGTGCCCCTTGTTGGGCAGGAAATTTTCGCAGCCGTTTGCATAAACCCGGACGAAATGTCTAATAAGTATATCGCAGACCCAAAATCATACAGGCCTAGAATCTCTGGACTCGATTGGAGATTTGTTATCATTTACGTGAGACCAGTATGAACTACATGTAACACTGGTACGAGGGTTTCTCGTCTCAGTCGACCAACGAAGTCACTTAGACCAGCGTGAGTTCATTGTCATGCCAGTCTCATGTAAATGCAAAAGAAGAAATGTAGAGGCCGATAAAAACTCATGCTAGCCTGAGTTTGTCCCAGTCTCATGTAAATACCCCCCAACTTCAGGTGGTGGCTCGTGAGGTGACTAAGGTGGTCACTAAGGTGAACGTGCAAAGCGGTGAAAAGGCTGTCAAGGAGTTGGCAAGGGACGATGATGCACGTATGTAGGCACCAGTGTCTGAGAACAAAACAGCTGTAAACCATCAGAAGCAATTGTAGTGACATTAACATAAGGTTTTACATCTTTAATATTTGCTCACTTCATAAAAGTTCATGTTCTCACTCATATGCATCTGGTGAGATGGGCATGTTCACGTAGGTGTGCCATAGGCCAGGGCATTCCACCTGGTTGGCGAGCTAAGCGACTGTGGTAGTGAATGGGAGTTTTGCTTTTCCCGAGAGGGTGCTCTGGTCAGATGTACGGAGAACCACAGAATCCCTGGTTGGATGAAGCTGCAGACTTGCCAAGTAGGATTGTGGCATTCGGGGGCATTCTGAGTGGCAAATTTGGAGGGAAGGATAGCAGCTCCAGCAGCATGACGAATGGAGGCCTGGTACCTACTGATGATTGAGAGAAACATTGCAACATTTGTACTAGAGGAAAACTCACCAGTTTACTGTTGGTGAGGATACAGGCTGGTGTCTGGATGATGTGCGGGAGCCAAGTGGCTTGACGACTGTGGAGTTTTGCGCTTAAGAACCCAGCCAGCGGCAGGAGCTTATTGGCACGAGTCACGTACAGTGTGGCAGCAATACCTGGAGACTTGACAGCACCATCAGTGATGATCCATAACTGGTTGTCAGGGTGAGGGAGGGTGATGATTTGGCTGGAGGGAAAAGCAGATTGGGCGTGATGAAAAGGTGTAAGGACATCATCAGCCCAGTTGATCTTCTCATAGACTCATGTCATGTAACTAAAGTGTCAAGTGCTGTACGTAAGGCAGAGCACTGGGGTATGACACGAGCTCACACTTTGCATGCAGCAGTAGTAGATGTGGGGTTGATAACAGTTTTTGGGAGCAGAGACTTTGAGGTTGCAATTGAATAAGGCCTGGAATATTTGTTTCCAGTTGGTATTAATCCGTCTGGAGAGTTGGTGCAGCAGTAGAGATCATTGGCAATCTTGGGGACTATTCCTTCATGGATAAGAGCACCAAGGACACAACATATTAGCTCTTCCAGGGTGGTTTCTCTACCTGCCATAACCATCACTGAACAGGCATAAACCCGGATCCCATGGAAGGGAGTGGTTATGCTGCAGTGTTTCATGTGCCAGAGGGATTTGATAAAAGGCACTTGTGATATCTGTGGTGACAATGTGTTTCCACTGAGGAATTTAGCGGAGGGTGGCATCAAGATCGGGCATAAGTGAGGGCTGACGCTTGCTATGTCTGCCAACATGTGCAAAGCAGGTGACCAGGTGGTAACCACTGTTACTTTTTTTTTACCAGGAACGACAGATTACAGTTATGTTGATTTCCTCTGGTTGTTTGAAGACTCCCAGCTTCTCTAACTCTTTAAATTAGTTCTGATGACCGTGAAGCTTGTTCCGGCATATTGAGGGAGGTGGCCCTAACGTTCAGGGGGTTCAACTGCACACATGTTCACCTTAGCTTTAAAGGGGCCCTTAGCATCATTTTACCTTGAATCAGGGAATCAAAAACAGTCTCAAAGTCACTCAGGAGGGAGCTAATGACAACTGCAAATATGGCTGTAAAGGTTTTCTGGGTCAAACCGTACACCTGATGAGAAGCTAGTAACAAGCGGTGAAGGTGATTGGGGTGTCGTCTGCTGATGGTTGACAGCTGGGCTTTGAAGCTGCTCATTATGATTAGGGGTGAATGCTGGGTTGACTTGGCAAAAATGTTCATGGCATCTTAGTGAATAGATTCACTGGTTAAGTTTGGAATTCGAATGCTGCTTACAATGCTGGAAATGATACCAGGAGGGGCCACAGTTCTGAAGTGGTTGTAAGCCAGACGTGATCAATATCGACATGTGGCTCCAATGTATGAAATGAGTCTGGACGTAAACTTTGTGGAAGTTCCAACTCAATGTAGTTGCCAGGCCATCGCGTGGTTGAATTTGCACGAGCATGAAGATCTACAGCGCGACGTGCAGCTTGCTGTGCTGAACAGTCAACAGGCGAGTGGTGTAGGAGAGAGGTACCATCATCAATAGTAATCAGGCATTCAGCAGGATGAACAGTGATGTCATAAAAGGGATAGTAGCAAGGACCTCTACTTCCAGATTTTGCACTTACAAACTGGAACACATGGTTTCCGCGGGTGAGGAGAACTTGGTTGCACCAATGACCTTTAATGGGGAAGATCCATCAGCCTGGTGTGTCGACTGGCCACTCTAAGAATTTCAATTCCTTCAACTCCTAGCTTCTGAAGAGAGGAAAAGTGAATCATGTTACCAGTGGCCCCACTGTTGATGGTGATATGAACATGATGGCAGCCTACGTGTAGCCATACCCTCCCCCAAGAAAGAAAAATGGGAGGAGGGAACATCACAGTAATTTATGCAATTTCTGGAAATAATTGGTATTTCCGCTAACGAGCTGTGTAAACAGTCTTCATATTTCATTGAATTTTGAATGTGTTAGACATATTTCTGTTCTTTGGAACTCATTTGCAAGTCATTGTCCCTTTTTAAGTATATACTGTGTTTTTGAGAGAGTGAATTTAAGGATTATGAGTGATATTTAGTCCAAAGCTAAAAGAAGACAACCTTTGATGTGAACCCAGTCTTGAAGAACATTAATTTTGCAGGCTGCGTTTAATTGTATTGCTTACGGATTCACTCACTTGCCATCAGTTTCAAACTGATTTACATGTATTATTTTACCTAATGGAATATTGTTCAAAATTTGAAAATAGTTACAGATTAATTCTTGTTACAGATTCAGTGAGACTAGTAACATTTGCACTGTAGTTCATGAAATAATTGTTTTTGATATGGACAAAATTAAAGTTATTTAAAATATTGTGTCTAGGTATGTTGCCAGACTGAGAATTTGTTGCTTTAAGCGAAAAGAGTAAAAGAATCAACCTTTACTGTATGCACATAGTTTTTTTTTATGAAGTTGTATGTTAATGATTCATTTTGGTCTTTCCCTGACTGAAAAACAGTAACAGTAACTGTTGAATGTCACAAGTTAAAGGCACTTCTAAGTGCATTGAATTGATAGTTAGGGTCAAATGTGCTGAACTTTCCCTCTCAAAAATAAATTAATTTGTTTTTCGTAATCTGCAGGTATGTTTTTGATGGCAAGCCACCTCATATGAAATCTGGAGAGGTAAATAATTCAATGATAACAATTTTAAGGTATATACATAGTAGTTTTGTATCGTGTTAACAAACTCAACGAGAAGCATTTACAGTTTGTAAATGTGGTTCGCTGCTGCCACAACTTTTGTTTCTGCCTTTTGGTCATTTGTATATACAGTATGTGTCCCAGTATCCGACCACTTCAGTTTAAAAGTGCTATAATTTTTTTCCTCAGCCACAAGAGCTGTGAAATTTGGTCCTGAGGCAATATATTTTGTCTCTGATATGATAAAAACAAGCTTTGCATTTTTACCTTCATTTCTGTGGTGAAATTTGCATTTCTACGGGTGCCCAATTGCTGCCCAGTATCCGACCACAGGAATAATAATGCAATTAAACGCAACCTTCAGGGAGGAAGAGATCTTTTTGTTTCCCTTTGCTCTTTCAAAGTACTTTGGCATTAGCATTTGGAAAATATAAATCGACTTACGAACTGAGTATTGGCCCTTTCTAACTTCTGCATCCGGTAGTTATGCAAAATGCCGTGTGAAAGCAACACTCACAAGGTGAGACTAACTTGTTGAACTGTAGATCGCAGAACCTGTGGAACATGTGGTACCTAGAGAAATAACTGTTTTTTTTTTAAACCTCATGACAAAAACGATGAGTTTTACCTTAATATGACTTAAAAATCGACTTTAAACCAGCCGATTATAGCATTCCATTTCTAGGTATGATCTGCGTATTTGCACCATCTGATGATCTGATTCAAGTCAGCTAATTAACTTATGGATTGCGTGACAAATCACAATAACAATGACCATCTGCTGAATTCTCTGCTTCAGGTGATTATTTGTTGTTGTTCACAAAGGTATTCCGACGAAAGACTTACTATGCCGTAAACATGAATCGAGGAAGGAATGTATCGTTGCTTCAGCTACATGTTTTTCCCTATGTGGAAAAGTTGATATTTTGAATTCACTTTATGCAATTCTTTTCAGCAATAAATAAATGCTCACGTTTCAATTGTATTTATGTGCATGGCCTAGGCCAAGATCAGGGAAACCATCCCACCACCAATGCGCCATGCACCAAATTCTCCTTGTAACCACAAGCGATTGATCAAACCCAGGGTAAGTATACATGTAGCTGGCAATCAGTTGTTCTTAAGTCAAACAGATGCCGTAAAGCTAAAGAAAATAATGCAAAAAAAATAATGACCAGCCAAAAAAATAATGATAGTCCCAAGTAACAACATGAAGAAGATTAGGAAAACTGGAAACATATACAAAAGGAACCTTGCCCACTGCCTTAACATCTAGGTCCCCGTTAACTAAGAACTACGGAAAGGTACTAAAAAAGATATAAAACGAAAATGACAACTGACCGGCAGCAAAATTGACCTGTATGCGGCAAAAAAATTAATTATGATGATGCAAATACGCAGATCACAGAAAGAAATGGCCCCTGAAACACGATATTTGGAGCTTTCACTTGATATTTAACATACATTAATGTGAATCTCATTGTTTTTACAGAGTGTACCATCTGATTTCAATAAAACGGTCATTTTCAAGGTTCCCACTCACGGAAATTGAGTTGTATCACAATACATGTAGCATTACACTGCACATAGATCAAGTAAAGTTTTTTTTATTTAAATTATACACAAACTTTATTGCATTACAATACTGCTTGAAACTATTTGTGCATTTGCCACAGTTCTGAATAGGTGAAACTGCGGATTTAATCTCCAGTTTGACCGAGGTAAAACCTCGTCTACGGTAACCGAAAGCCAGGGTTTCACTTAGATTTTTCCGGTTGATTTACGCGGTGGTGAAGAGAGGATAAGGGTTTTCCTTTTATTTAGGGCAAATGCTATCAACGAAATCTGCTTATTCTTGCGAATCAATTGCATTGATAATTAGTGTGCATATTTGCCGTATTTACAATCTGCGATGGTTGGTACATTCAATGATATTAATAAAATCCCTGTAATAAAAGCATTTCTCATTTTTCTTTTTCCAGCAAACGTCAAGATTTCTAAAAATTGTTCAAGATCTGTTCAATACAGATCGTATAAATTCTATCAACAGAAATTCTATCAAGAAATTTACACGTATTTGAGAAATCTCTTGTCTGTGACGCCACTCATTGAGCGGCCGGCCTTGAAAGATACTCGAAAGGCATTACGATCTCATCAACCGAAAGATGGAAAAAAATAATTAACTTTACAATTAATTGTCAGCCCTTCGGGCTATGTGGCTCTCCATTTGTATTTCATGAGCTATCGCTCTCGCTTGCCTGACAGAAGCTTGAAGCTTAGTTTATTTACGTTTTAACTCGTTAAATTGGCAGAGGCTTGAACTCTTTCTATAGTGTGGTCGTTGAAGCATTAATTTAAGTTAATCTTTCTAATTCAGAGGAATGAGTATTTCTGAATTTCAAGCTCAACTGCTGAATGACCTGCCACGTAATATTTTGAATCAGAAATGATCGTAATTAACACACGACAAGGAGTTGCTTAACAAACTTCAGGAATGCAGTTACAGTTCTTCCCTGGTATAATATTTGAGTCATTGATAAGGTTTAGTTCATAGTTGGAGTTTTTCAACAACTATCCTGTAAACATTTCTATTTGGACAGGACGCAAAATTTGAAGTGTGTTTGATTCTAAATATATCTCCTGTCTGACTGCACTGGCGGTGACTTAAGTTCATCATGATAGCGAAAAAGTTACAAATTATTAAATGTAACGATGTAAGAATTAGGCACGATAGTCATCAACATTCTCTCTTCTCGGTTGTCACGGCGAAATGAGACGAACAAAACAGGCTTTCATGACAGCGTGTTGTCTTGTGTCGGTGCTGTGAAAAACAGTTTACGTATTCATTCTTTACCTTGGGGAGCTAGGTGTGATAACATTAAACAATGCTTTGCAAAGTATCATTATTTCCTTGCGGCACATTACCGCAATTAAATCGGCCGCAGCATTCGGTTGCTTCCAGGGTTGCAGTTTTCGTCCAACCTAGGATAGGCAGTGTAGAGCTGCACCACCTACATTTACTAAGTACATTCTTATGATACATCCTTTTAAAAAAAGATCAATTAAAGCTAACAATGTGTGCAGTGCCGTAACAGTAAGCATGCAGGAGACCAGATTGAGTGGTCCAGGTTCAAGCCCTGGCTGGGTTGTGTTCTTGGGCAAGACACTTTACTCTCACAGTGCCTCTCTTCACCCCGATGTATAAATGGGTAGCGGCAAATTTAATGCTGGGGGTTACCCTGCAATGGACTAGGCTAAGCATCCCATCCAGGGGGAGTAAAAATACTCCTAGTCACTTCATGCTGCAGTAACAGGAGATAAGTGCTGGCCTGGTGGACCACTAGGCTTTTAGCAGACTCAATTTTCACCGCTGGCATGGTTGTTAGTAAGTTGTTTAGCAACGAGCAAAGGGTGACTCGTGATCAAAAAGGAAAAAAGTGGAAAAGAACCTGCTGCTTACAAACAGCAAAAACAAAATCTTGATAGCATATAAAAGGAAGACACTAGACAAGAGCGTCCAAACTTTGGGTCTTTGAATGGTAACTTTGTAAGCTGCATTCAAGTACATTTTGCTGTGGCAGATATGGACCACTGCAAATCGGGTTCCCACGGTGCAAATAACAATGCTTCAGAGTCAAAATTTGTAATTTCTGACGAGAGTGTAAAATAAAACATAAATGCTCAAGTTACAAGTAATTCTATCAACCATTGCCTATCGGTTCGTATGTTTTGCCTATGCAACCCAAAATTTGTCCGGGCAAGTACATCATAAGACGTACTTGCCCGGCTGATGACTTTGATAAAAATGAATATGGATCCCTGGAAAAGTGTAAATATTAGGTAATCATCAAAAAATTCACTCACCTGAACAGAATGGCGCCCTCTGCAAATGCCGTTTTGTTTTGGTGTACACGTACCTCATTATCTGTGAACTAATAAGGGCCTTGCAAAAATTGAAATTATTTTTTAACTGGTCAGATACTGTTGCCAGTCGGATGCTGGGCAACATACGGTAGTTTAACATTTATGTCTAAACCCATTTACAGTTATGTACAGAATTTCTCACTTTTCCGATTTTACAACTGTATACCCGTACTTGATAAATTGCACCTGGCAGAAGTTATCAATGGCTTCTTGTGGAAACAGGTACTGCAGTTAAAATTAAGCAACAGATTTTTTGTGCACTCTTTTGATAAAAAAAGTTCAACCATCAGTAAGCTACAGATCTTGTAGCTTACTGATGGAGAGTACTGTAACCATTGGCAGGTTGAAACTGGTTTGAGCCATCTTTTAAAAATGCTTGTCATCAATAAGTACAACTTTCTACTAAAAGTAATGACATTGTTGCAATAATCAAATCAGACATTAAATGAAGGAATACACAATGTGGACTATTGACTTTCATTTCTATTCTGCTTTAGTGTTATCATGACGATGTCAAAGGTTAAGGCTCTTCATTGAGTGGCATCTTTTTATTTTTATTTTTATTTATGTTTAGCTCGCAAAAAGAAGAGAAAGACGTGAGGAAGCCCAGAAAGGATTGACTGAAGCAGAGGAGGCAGGTGAATGACAAAAAAATTATCAGTAGCCAGCAAGTAAAATAAAGTAAAGCTCCTGAAAAACCCAATCATTTTCAAGGTCTGCATCATCATCAGCTACTTCAATGTCATGTCAGGTAGCACTTACGACCATTACTGTATGTTGCAAAAAGTAAAAGAAAATGTGAGGATTTAAGTTAGAATCCTTAAGAAAAATAAAGAAAAAAAATGAAATTAATGAGAGACTAGAGATTCACAAGGATACCTTACATTTGATCTTGACTCCTTGTGACAAAGAAAAACTCCTAACACTCCAAGAACTGCTCCATACATGTGCTAAAGGTTTGGGTTGTTTCAGTTATGGTAAAACAATGACTCTGCAAAAAAACATGTACTAATTTCTAGTACAGTGTATGTCCCTTGACAGTAAATTAAATAAATTATATAACTTGAAGAAGTAATGCTTTGTTTTTCAAGAAACGAAACCAATTGATCATGTAATGGTCTCCCTGTGCTATTGTACTAAACCTCGTAAGGGCTTGATTGAAGTGATTTATCAGTTTCTCTTCACGGTTTGGAGCTAAGAACGTTACATGGTGTCAGAAGTAAACTTCTGAGCAAGAAGTACAGCAAGATTTCGCTCACGTTTAGTTTAATTTGGATTGATTTTGATGAGATTTAGCGACGAAACCCTCACCAAATATGGACGCCAGCACAAATGACACAACTCTGCCAACAACAAGCAGCAGCACAGCACCGACTTAAAATTCCACACAGCAAGTCTTCACCTCTAATGTTCCGTTACCGACAAGGTTGGAACTTCGAGGAAATCTGGCGAGAAATTGGAAAAACTGGCTGCAAACGTGGAAAGCGTACAAGACAATAACAGGCTTGTA
The DNA here is from genome assembly GCF_036669935.1 of Montipora foliosa. Lineage (NCBI taxonomy): Eukaryota > Metazoa > Cnidaria > Anthozoa > Scleractinia > Acroporidae > Montipora > Montipora foliosa. Next base: position 45,355,976 of record NC_090869.1, read on the forward strand.
CCTAAAACCGCAAGATTACTGTGTCGCCACCTTTATCACCTGTATTGGGTCTGAGGCTATAGAGATCCACGGTGGGTTACCCTTTGCGTCCGAAGCAGAGCACGGTGGCATTGACAAAGTTTTAGAGCTGTGGAACAATTATTGCGTAGGTAAAACTAACACTATTTACGAGCGCTACAACTTTAATAACAGATCACAAGAGCCTGGTGAGACAATCGACGCCTACGCAACTGTAGTCCGCACATTGGCAGACACGTGTTCGTTCGGTACTTTAAAAGAAGAAATGATCAGAGACAGGCTAGTATGTGGAATTTCTGATAATGCCCTTTGTAAAAAGCTACTTCAAGCATCGCAGCTAACACTGGAGAAATGCATGGATTATTGCCGAGCAGCCGAAGCGGCAAATAGCCAGCTAAAAGAGATATCCAGCCATGACCCAGACACTGTAAATTATCTGAATAAATCAAAGAAAGGACAGACTCAGTCAAAGCCACAGTTTCGAGCACAGCCAAACCTTGGAAGAAACGCTGACTTGCCAGGAAATAAGCAAATGATCATGAGAGATTGCAAATATTGTGGATGGAGACATGAGCGTTAGAAAGAAGATTGTCCTGCATTCGGAAAGACCTGCAATACGTGTGGGGGGAAAGACCACTTTAGCAATGTCTGCATGCAAAAAATACAGCCTGGTAACAAAGCCCCTTCCTGCAGCAACCGGTAGCAGAGCAAGCTGAGAGTGCATGAGGTACACGAAGATGCACCAACTTCATCCGAGGATGAACTTTGGGCTCTCTCATTTGCCGGAGAAGTTCATAGTGTTTCTCACAGCAAGAAGCGAATCAGTGCAGTCATAGAAATTGGAAAGAAGACAGTGGAGATGCAGATAGACACTGGAGCATCTTGTAATGTCCTGCCCGCAGTTGCCTCCCAGACAACACAGAAATTCAGACTACAAAAAGAGAACTTATCACTTACTTTAAGTCTAAATTGAGAGTGTTAGGAACAGTAAGCGTCCACATTCGACAGGGGCAGATCCAGCATTTTTTGAAAGTGGGGGCCGAACAAGAATACTAATCAGCGCACCTCAGTAGCACCTTAGGTGCTACTTTGTAGGGGGGTCTGGGGGCATGCCCCCCCCCCCCAAAAAAAAAAAAGATTTTGAAAATTTGGGTACTCTTACATGCACTCTGGTGCAATCTGGAACGTAATGTATCTGGATTCCATATTGAATAAAATTATAAGTTATGGTTATAATGATGCATGTTTTTAGACTCTTCGCTTCAAAGTCACAAAATATATATAATTATATATATAGGCATTAAGATTTTACGTTGTTACAGTCTCTGTAAGATAGGTTGACTGTAGACAAGTATTTCACATCCAGTTTTCTTCCTCATTTCGAAAGGATAATATTAGCGCCTGTAAGTTGAAAGTTTATTCGCACAACTTTGGTCATACTATTAGCGAAAAATCACGCTTCAGCTAAAAAAATCAAAAGCTCCAACAGACTGCTTGCAAAATGATAAAATTATTGTATCTTTTGACAAAAAAAAAATCTCCAACGAACTGAAAGGGGGGGCCACGGCCGCCTCGCCCCCCCCCCCCCCCCCCCCCTAAATCCGCCCCTGTTCGAAACCCATGCAACGATACAGAGTATGTAGCAGAGTTTGTCGTAGTTGAGGATGGTTTCGCACCTCTACTGGGAGCTGAGACAGCACAGAAAATGAACCTCCTAGTAGTCCAGCACCAGAACATCCTGCAGCCTGACCACCAAACACCTGAGATTATCGAAGACAGCATCAATAGTCTGACCAAAGAGCAAGTTCTAGCAGAGTATGCTGACCTGTTTAAAGGCCTTGGCAAGATTGAGGGAAAACTACACTTCGAAGTTGACGAGACAGTCCCGCCAGTAGTAATGCCACCCCGTCGTGTTCCAGTTGCAGTAAAAGGCAAACTAAGAGAGGAACTTGACCGCCTTGAAGGCTTGGGAGTACTTGAGAAAGAGGACAAGCCGACACCATGGGTATCGAGCATGGTTGCAACGCAGAAGCCTAACGGGAAGGTTACAGTGTGCATTGACCCACAGCGCCTAAACCAAGCACTGAAGCGGAGACATTATCCCTTGCCAGTTATTGATGACATCCTGCCCGAGTTGTCTAAGGCGAGAGTGTTCACCAAAGCTGACCTTAAGGATGGGTTCCTCCAGATTCAATTGGATGACGGTTCGAGTAAGCTGACGACTTTCCAGACAGCATGGGGAAGGTACTGATGGCTATGTATGCCGTATGGGATAAGCCCAGCCCCGGAATGTTTCCAGCAGAAGCTTGACCAATGCCTTGAGGGTCTCAAAGGGGTGTACAAAATCGCAGATGACCTCCTTATTATCGGTCAAGGTGACACTGACGAAGAGGCTGACCAGGATCACGACCTGAACTTGAAGAACCTCTTGGACAGGTGCAGGACAAAGGGTATCAAGCTGAATAAGGACAAGTTTCAATTCAAATGCAGCGAAGTGTCGTTCATTGGCCATGTCATGACAAAGGACGGACTGAAACCTGATCCCCGAAAAATTGAAGCTATTGTCAAAATGGAGCGCCCAGATGATGTGCCAGCCGTGCAGAGATTCATTGGGCTAGTAAAGTACCTGTCAAAGTTCCTGCAAGACCTTTCGGAAATGTGTGAACCACTACGTCGCTTGACACATAAAGATGCCAAGTGGATTTGGGGCCATGAACAGGAAGATGCCTTTGAGAGAATTAAGGAAGCTGTTGTCCACGCACCAGTGCTGAAGTATTTCAGTGAGAGCGACCCAACCGAATGCCAAGGAGATACATCCCAGGGTGGACTTGGATTCGTGGTGATGCAGTACAGGCAACCAGTCACATTTGCTAGTAGAGCGCTCACTCCAGCTGAAAGAAGATAGTTGCAGATCGAGAAAGAATTGTTGGCACATGTTTTCAGCATGGAACATAACCACAACTATGTCTACGGCCGCAAAGTCATTTTATGGACTGACCACAAACCGTTGGTCTCAATCTCGAAGTATCAGGACCTAAGAGATTACAGCGCTTGCTACTCCGTCTGCAGCAGTATGACTACGAGATCCGCTACAAGCCTGGCAAAGATATCCTGCTAGCGGACACTCTTTCTAGAGCTTACCTCACAAAGTACGAGCAGTCACCAACCGAAGTAGAAGTGGAACACATCCATGCCACACACTTTCTTCCAGTACCAGAACACCAACTCAAAGAATTGCAGAAGAAGACGGCCTGTGATCAAACCCTTCAAACGCTCAAGAAAGCGATTGTGGATGGGTTCCCTGATACAAAGCAGGAACTCCCAGCAGCCATCCATCCCTACTTCCAACTCCGTGACAAGCTTTCGGTACATGATGGCATCATATTCAAGGGACTGCGATGTGTCATACCTCGGACATTAAGGCCAAGGATCAAGGCGAAGCTGCATGAGTCGCATATCGGCTTGCAAGGTTGCTTAAGAAGAGCGTGAGAAACACTGTACTGGCCTGGCATGAATGCAGAAATCACTGACTTCATCCAGAAATGTGACACCTGCATGGCGTATCAGAGCAATCAACCCAAAGAACCACTAATCTGCCATGAAGTTCCTTCTAGACCGTGGGAGAAAATAGGAACTGATATTTTTACAGTTGATGACATGAGTTACCTGTGCACGGTAGACTATTATTCAGGTTATTTTGACCAACTGTATAGCAAGACAGGAACTGTTATCATTAACAAGTTGAAGAAGCACTTTGCCGCGCATGGGATCCCAAACCAGTTGCACAGTGATAATGGACCACCGTACAATTCTGCAGAATTCAGCAATTTTGTTAAATCGTCTGGAACTGAACACATAACCAGCTCACCCGGATACCCACAGAGCAATGGACGGGTGGAAAATGCTGTGAAAACTGCCAGTACTCTTCACCAGCGCAACAAATGTTCGGTAGGCGCACCCGAACTCAGCTGCCAACAGCTGAAGTACTGCTGAAACCACAGTCCACAGATACAGGGGCAACAAGAGATCAAATACTGAAGAGGAAAGCAAAGCAAACCTATCATTATAACCAACATGCGAAAGAGCTTCCAATCCTTCTGGAAGGAGAGACAGTGCGAGTTGCACCCCAACCTGGCAATAGGTCACAGAAATGGTTCAAGGCACTGGTACAGGACCAAACAGATGTGAGATCCTACAATGTGAGAACCGAAGATGGTAGAATTTTCCGCAGGAATCGCAGACACCTTCGCAGCAGCAAGGAGCCATTCTATCCCTTCGAATGCAATGAACCAGAAATCAGCCCGTCACCTCAGCTGCAGAGAGTTACCTCAGCGAACTTTCCGGACTCCTGTGCAACAGAGTTTCATCTACAAGAGCCTAGCACTGAAACTGTACAACCTGATCAGTCAAGCAAACCGGAAGTTGTAGTGTCTGACAAGCCCCATCCAAACCAGCACAGGATCACACGCACTGGATGTGTTTCAAAGCCACCAAGATGTTAAGATGTATCAGTGGAGAGAACTGTTGTTGAAACCAACTGGACTTTGAAAGAAAGGAACTTTATTTGAGAGCCATGTTCTAGTCAATCGTATAGTTGTTGTTATTACTGGCAAAATTTTCATTTAGTGCCAACTTGTTGGTTTGTTGTTTAGCGCCAACTTAGGTCCATAGTTCAATTTACAACTTGTGTAGATTTTAGTTTCAGTTCTTTTCTTTTTTTTTTCCTTTTACGAAAGGAAAGGTGTAATGGTCTCCCTGTGCTATTGTCCTTACGTCACATGACTAGCAAAATCACGCGCTTGAGATCGTGTTGTTGAAATAAACCTTGTAAGGGCTTGATTGAAGTGATTTATCAGTTTCTCTTCACGGTTTGGAGCTAAGAACGTTACAGATCATACACTAATTTTTCCAAAACGTTACTAAAAGAAGAGATAATAGCTATGGGCCTGTAATTCCCAGGTTGACAAACGCTTCCATTTTTATAAACTGGGGTTAATCTTGAAATTTTGAATATATCTGGGACAATTCCTGTCTCAATAGATTCGTTATAAATATTTGTAAATAGGGAGGCTAAAGAGCTTGCAGCAATTTTAATAAATTTATTAGGTATATTTATAATGTATAAGATTTATTTTCGTCCAGATTTGCAAATAGAGTAAAAACCTGAAGCTCAGACAATGGAGACATAACAATGAAGACATAACAAAAGAAGAAGAGGGGGAGTAGTTTATATACTGAGTAGGACTTATAGTTGGATCATCATTTAATTTATTAGCAAGAATAGGGCCTACATTTACAAAATATTTGTTTAATTGCTCAGCAATATCAAGCGTTTTTGTGTAGGTCTTGTTGCCATGTACAATCCTAGTAGGCTGCAACTGGCCTTTAGTTTTCCTCTGAATAAGTTTACCTATACGCTTCCAAGTAGATTTTAAATTCCCCTTATGTCTTTCAAATTGAGATTTAGAATATTCTTTTTTACTCTCACTAATAAAAGATGTGACAAAGTGTTGGAGTACTTTTTGTATGCAGTAATTCTATTCAAATCATAGCTTAAAAAGTGTGTATGGTACATCTTCTGTTTGAATTTAATAGATTTAAGAATTCCTTTAGTGATCCATGGCTTATTCAGCTGTTTTTGTTTGGCATTCGAGGCCAGCTTGATTGGAGCATGTTTGTTAACTGCAAAGTGTATCACATCAATTGCATCATGGGTTTTTTCATTAAGAGACTTTCAGGGATTAAGGAGTAGTGACCAATCTAATTGATTAATGTCAATTATAAAGCTTTAATTATTGAAATTTGAGAAATCTCTATAATATGACCTTAATTTAACTCTCTCAGTGTTAGATTTGACAATGTAAAATATAGGCAAGTGATCAAAAATATCAACAGTAGCTATACCAGGTACAATGTTAGAAGAATTGGTGTAAATATGGTCAATAAGAGTAGCAGTATAGCTGGTTATATGGGTTCGCTTAGTAATTATTGGTAAAAGACCATGTGAAAATAGCATATCTAGGTATTCTTCAGTCTGGCAATGAGAGTTTAGTTCATAAAGTCAATGTTGGTATCACCGATTAAAAAAAAGTTACACTTGTCAGGATTAATAGATTTGATGATATTATTTAACTGGTCTGTAAAATTTAGAAGATTACTACTATATACATCCAACTACAGTAGGTTTCTTATTTTTTTCCATTATCAATTTCACACCATGTAGACTCTATTTGGTCCATATCAAAACCTATATCATAACGAGGGATACATGTAGCTTGCCAACAATTAGCTATATAGAGGGCAGTCCCACCTGCATTTGTATTTGAGTCAGTACGGAAAAGCTTATAATTTTTCAAATCTAAGTTGTTAACAGAAGATTCATTAAGTTTAGTTTCAGTTATTCCTAATATATCAGGCTGCGAATCCATAGAATCCAAAATTTCTTCAAAGAGATTAAAATTATTCGATAAACTTCTAGTATTACAGTGGAAAATAAATAAGTTAGCGCCAGATTTCTTCAGAACATTATTCAGCTTCTTCATAGAATAATATTCTGAACAAGGAGATACAAGCATTAAATGTGGGTCGGATTCAACTTTCATTAATATGAATCTCAGCATTGTGGCTAACAGACGACATCTCCGGTTGAGCTTGGACAGATGGCAAATCTTTGGTCCATTTCAACTTAAGTTTCTTGCGGTTCTTGTAGACTTCATTCCTCGTAGTTCGTCGAGTGAATTTAACAATAATCTTGGATTGTGCAATTGAGATATCTTTCGACTCTAAGCCAACATCAACCAAACTCGCCATCTCAATTACCAACTGAGTAGGGTTATCATCAGCAGTAACTGGAATTCCTTGAATCTCTCGAGTGTCATGCCGGCCATATTGTTCACTCGCATCAAGGCGGAGCTGGTTGTCGTAAATGTCATTTCTTGCACGATTGACGTCCACAATCACACCATCGATACGCTCATCTGAGAGCTTGCTGTGTTTCTTTAAATCGTGAATACTTGTCATCAATGCATCATACTTTTCAGCAAGAAACTTACAGTGTACACGAGGTTTCCAAATCATTCAATTTCTTGTTCGCAGTCATTAGCTCCATCTTCAGTGGTTCTATTGCTAGGGATATCTCCTTCCTTACATCCTTTAGCAACTCGTTTTTCCAAATATTCCTGAATTCATCTGGTTTAGAGGTCATTGTAACGTCTTATAAGCCAGTTCAACTTCATAAAACTCCAGGTGCTCAACCAGATGGTCAATTTAGCTGTAAACTACAATGTAGCTTGTTAGTGAAAATTACTTCCGTAGTATTTCGAGAGAGGAAAGTCTTTGAAACTACAATCATGTATTCTGTGCGATTGCTGCGGAGATGATTATTCTTTGTCCATTTGATTGAAGCATGCTTGATAATCACACGGACTGTAAACAGTCTACGACACTATACACCCGGACTGGAGTGGCATTTCAAGTTTACTCCGTAGACCTTAATGGATACATGTAATCAGTAACATGGCACAAGCACACGTTTCTGGAAACAAATGTCCTCTATATACGTATGTGTTAATTTCAGCTTTACAAAAACTGTTTCTGTGAACGTAAAACTATTCCGTGATGGCTCGCTTGAGACCCCGGGTTTCATTGCCTGGCCTTGTTTGTTTATTCCCTGACAAGAAAAATCTTCAATCACTGGGATCAGGTTAATTAGGGAAATATTTATTTCTTGCGAGGATCGAGTCGATACTGTCAACTTACTTTTGCACTGTACTGTATGCCAATATGGCCTGAAGTGCACTCGAAGGGTGTTGCCTAGGACCAACATGAATGAATTGCCCTGTGTGGAAGGGGTAAGTCTTTGACAGTTTATCTGAACATCCATTCTAGATGGTTCGAAACTGGGATCAAGGGAAATGTACATATACACCACAGATAAGTAAAAAGTGGGCGAGAAGCTGGCAAGATTGGGGACCATGCATTCCGGCCAGGGCTTTAAGTCAAAATAGGTGCAAACTGCTGAAAACATACAGTGATCAAAGAAAGTGAAATCCAACGACTGGTGGATGACAGTCATGATGTGATCAGTGATAGGAAGACGCGAGGCAGCAGGGGGTCTTGAAAATTCTTGATACCTCTCAGGACGTTGTAGGTGGAGACAATCAAGCAAAGGGTCAGGAAAGCCCTGTTCCACTTGGAGTGCGAACTGCTGATAGACAAACTTTGATTGGAGAAACCTGAATGGAATGGGGAAGAGAAGACAAACAGATAAAGGGTCCTTTTTTGACAGCACAATAAGTCAATCATATGGCGGGGAAAAGTTTTCTGGGGCCACACCACCTTGGCCATGTGGTGCAAATGAACAATGAGTGACTCCAGCTCGTGCCGAGTGCGCCAGTGATGTGGAAGCCAGCACTGAACCAGGTCTTTAAGAGCAAGCAACTCACTAGGGAGATAAACTATTGGGGTGGATAGAGTCCAGTACCTAAAACAGTCAGCAACATACTTTAGTAGGTTAGGAATCATCCCTGTAATGTATTAAATCTGAAACATTATGGACATGGACCAAGATCCACTCAACCATGTCAGCGACCTAATTGAAAATGAAGGGGGCAGAACGAAGGCCAAAGGGAAGAGGTTAACATAAAACTGATAACAATGTATTACGGTATGCAGCTTCAACATAAAATCTGGCCCCAGTAGTTCATAGGCTGGATAACTGGAGAAGTTGCTATCCATGGTGTAAAATGTACTTCGCATTGAACGTTGATGAAGGTTTCAAAAATGCCTTTAATTTGATGTGCTTAGAGTGTGCATATTCACAATATTATGTGAGCAAAAACTTAAAACACAGATTGAAACCATTTGATAGTGACTTATCTACTGGATAAATTTATATGCCCTTTGAACAACCGGGGCCAGGCCATCAAAGTCCCAGGGGCATGAGCAGTGGCCATGTGTGAAAAGAGATTGACTGTAATATTATTTCAAGTGAAGCTATGATCCTCGCAGTTATGAACGCAATTTTTGCAATTGAGTGGAGAAGCCTGAAAAATTCAGGACTTCAACGGCGTTTGAACCGCGTGACCTCATGATACTGGTGCGACGCTCTAACCAACTGAGCTATGAAGCCACTTACGTTGGGAGCTGGTCATTTGTGGGTTCTAATGTTCCCATGAGGAATGAATGAATCATTTCATCATTCATCATCATTGTAATATTAATATTGGCCTTGGTTGTTCAAAAGATGGATAATGCTATCGACCAGATAAATCACTGTCCAGCAGATAAACACTAGCGAAACCAATTAAGTTATCCAGTAGATAGTGATGTATACGGTGGATAGCGCTAACCACTCTTCGAACAACTGGGGCCTGGGGATTAATACCATCGTTGACATTGGCAAACCCAGGGAAAGACAAATGGACCCATGAAGTTCCACTTGCTAGGCTATCCTCTTTGGGGTGACCTCAATACTGCCAATAATTATGTGAAGATGAAGTTGAGGTGGAAAAGGAAAGGGTCTAGCCGCCCTGCCAAGTGAGAACCTTGTGAACCAGGAATCAGGAGAATCAGGAGGCTTATTCTGTTTGGAGGATCCGAGCCTGGGAGAGGACTGGAACCCTTGCCTAAAGTCTTTCAAGATGCCCTGAACCATGTAAACAACATGTTCCTGATCTGGCTGACTGACCAATTGTCTTTGAAATTCAGTTGCATTCAGCGGGCTCTCAGATGAAGCAGGAGGGAGTGCGACAGAACTTTCAAGAAGAAAGAATTGACAACAGAGCACATGAAGGGAATGTGTGAAAATCCGAGAGTGATAACAGTAAGATGGAAAATGACTAGCCTTACACATCAAGGTGGGTGCAAAGTCAAAGGAACCTTGGAACAACATAAAACAACAATGAGCAGAAATGAGACAAGAATGCCTAACTGAACAGGCTGGTAACAACAGGCAGGGGGTCAAATGGAACACAGTTAGATGCTTACTGGTAAGGGTGTCTAGAATGGGAGTGAGGAGGCAACAAGAAGGGGGACAGGGACTTGCGCTTCTGTTCCTGTTTGGAAGACTGCTGGATGGGGGAGGGAGGGGAATTTCAGTTTCTAAAAATGTATAATTTTAAGTGCTAGAGGAAGGACATTGAAGCTGGGATTTGACTGTTATCATTATTTTTAACGTTTTTGCTGTTAATACTTGTGATGATGATAGGTGATGCAGAAAGCATGGAGAAGTTTTCTCGGAGACTGGTAAGTTATATTTCACTTCTGCTTCATTTCTGACATGTTTGTATATACAGTAGTGCTTTGCCCTATTTTTGCATACTAAAGTGACTAAATCATGTTGGGTATGATATATGTTATTCTCACCTTATAAAATATCCTGAGGGGGAAGAGGTGAGATAAGTTATCCATTTCCTCCTGAAAACGACACATTTGGAAATGCTATCACCATGGGCATCAGCATTTGTCTCCCCAAGTGGTACCAATTGGCCAAATTTGGGGTCCTGGCTCATGCACTATAATTAATTGGAGGCAGTGGGACCCGGGTTCAAGTCCTGACCACTTGTTGAATTTGTTCCTGGTAGTCCTTGGTTCAACTTCTCAGGTGTACTTGTAAATAGCCAACAGGTTGGCCTCCGGCCAGTTAGGATTCTTAAAGGCCTCTATGGGGAGTGGTCAATTAAGTATGTGTGTGTGTAATTCATTAACGTTGTTTTGAGAGACAATGAAGAATTTGCTTCGTTTATTATGACAGATGTTGACGTTGATGCCTTCTTTGTTTATACCTTTTTGTCATCCTTTCCAGTGCTGTGCAAACTTCAGAAGAGACTGAACGTTTTGGAGGGAAAGCTATTGTAGTAAGAATGCTAATCTCAGAAGTATTTTTTACAAAAATTATTTTACTATTTCAGGTGAAAGTTACCCCAGAGCATAATGCAGAGTGCAAAACGCTGCTTAAACTAATGGGAATTCCATACCTTGATGTGAGTTAATATCCTACCTTTTCTTTACACTCTTCTCGCTTTTCCCTTTTATTTTAGGGTGCATTAGACAGTTTTCTTTACTCGCAATGGACATTGTCATGACCAATTTAAGTGACTGTTTGTTGGAAACATTTCCTCTATGGATATGGTAGAGTGAAGAGTGACCTTGCCACCAAAAATAGATAAAGGAGCTTAAATATACCTGATTGATTCATTCTAGGCGCCTTGTGAGGCAGAAGCACAGTGTGCAGCTTTGGTCAAAGCAGGCAAAGTAAGAGTTACCTCACTTGCTGTTCACTGTCCATATACCAGTAATACTAATGATGATGATGGTGATGATAATAAATTTACCTTGATGGAATTTGATCGTTTGGGTGAAAGTGCAGTGTAGTCCAGAGAAGGACTGAAGGCAGTGACTGATGATTCGACAACCTGAGGGGAAGTCATCAGACCAGAGCATCACCAAGTTCATTTGAGTTTCCAACCGTCACCTTGACTCTGAAGATGACTTCTGCTCAGGTTGTCGAAACGCCAGTCACTGCCAGCAGTCCTTCTCAGGACTACTTTCACCCAGGGGATCAAATTCAATCGATGCTTGTAACTGCTGTGTTTAAACCACTTTCAATAATAAATGTCTTTCATTCATGAAAACTACATAACTTGTGTTACATTTTTAAAGGTACAAGCAAGTGCAAAAATTAAATAATAGTAATATTTCCATGTTACATTTTTACATATTTTGCATCTGTGAGCTAGTCTATTGATAAAAGCATTCTTAAAACGTTCTGTATTTATCATATTAGCCCTTTTTGAAATGAATATGAGCATTAAAATGCCTCCACACATGCAACTTCTGTTTAAGTGGCTTAATTATAAAATAACAGCTATAACCCAGACACAGGTATGTCCACAATTTAAGATCTCTGTTCCGCTCTGCGTCAAGTCCTTCCCTTCGCGTACTCCCGAACCTTCTTAAATTGTATGCGTCACAGTACAGGAGCTCTTTTACTGGCCTGTCTTCTTGCATTCGACAAACATGTCTCTATTGGCAATATTCTCTTTTTTGTAAGGGCCACCATGTTGTTAAGAAATACCATTCTGCAAAAACTTGTTATGTTTGCTTTCTTTCAGGTTTATGCCACTGGAACAGAAGATATGGATGCCCTGACCTTCGGTTCAACAGTGCTTCTGAGACACTTGACTTTTAGTGAGGCAAGGTCAGTGTCGTTATAAGTTCATTATTTCATGAAATAAGGTCTTTATGTAGTATTTTGCTTTTTTGCAAGTGTATGAATTTATTTCTCAACAGCTCGTGGTAACACATGTAGTGTAATTTATTGATAAGATAATCTTAATTAATTTGCAGGAAAAGCCCAATAC
>NC_090869.1:45388355-45390855 GCF_036669935.1 Montipora foliosa
CAAGGACAATTTCATTGGAACTGTTAACATAGGGAGTTTGACTTTACCTTTGCCACATGCAAGAATTACTGTGCTGTCTCCCAGGTAAATATTTCTTGGTTCTTGGTACTGAACATAGTTCTCTAAAATGCTCTTTGCTTGTCATGTGCGTTGTCACTGCCACGTTAATAATCTATTCATTTGACTGATTCATCATGCTTGAGATTAGTGAAATTCCTTCGAATTCTGCCATATTTGAATTTTCTCTTCTTCTTCTTTGGTTGTGTTTGTTATTCAGTGGACAGTGCTTGGCAATATGCCCACCCTGGTTACATTTAAAGCATTTAGTTCCCTTGTATCTTTCATGATTATCATGGTGAAATTGAGAAGAATCTTTACGAACTGGGTTGAAATTCTGAAAACATGCACCATGAACACCACCGGATCCACCACGTGCTTGATAATTTCCTTTATTGGAATTTCTTACTCTTCTTTGATTCACGAAGAGCGCATTGTCGATTTCTCAGTCCGTTTCATATATTCCTCAATCATTCATTACCGGTAACTAGTCAGCAAGGGAAGTCATATGGGTTGAATGTTGCAACAAATCTGCGCCTTCTTTCATACTTGCTGCATAAAACTTACGGTTTATGCGGACACTCTGTGTGACTGATACAAACTCAAATTGCTTCTGCAAGATTTTCCAGGCTTCTAGAGGGTTGGTAACCGAAAAAATGTGAACTTGCAATTCTTTCTCCACATTCAGAGCAATCAGCGAATAAGCTTGGTCAGATCAAAATCGAAAGCATTCCTTACAGTTGCAAATGCAGAATCTCCTGGGGGTATTTCTTGACCTTCCTGTGTAAATCCCCATAGATCATGCTCCATTAAAACGAGCTTTTTGTTGTACATGTACTTCCATGTCTGGTAATTCTTCTTGTTCAACTTCTCGATCTATATAATTTCTGACATTGTCATCCTGTTCCAAGATCAAAACACTTCAAATCCCTACAGTAATAACTTCACGTCCTCGGCAAACAGGACCTTTTAATGAGAAAAATAACAACGCCACAAAGCGGCAAGGACATACAGCAAAGATGGCGATGCAATGCGAACAACAGAATTACGTCATGAGAGAAAATATTTATCCAATGGAAATGATCAGCCGGGCGGCATGCATTATCATAAATTAATACTTCAAACATACAAAACTTTGCTAGAAAGGTCTCTCTTCTTTTTGCGTTTGCTGGGCTGACGAATGCAGGAAAAGAGACCTCTGCCATGGGTCCATATTGTTTTATTAAAACAGAAAGTATCCTAAAAATGCTTAAAAAGGTAACCTTAGGCCTAATTAGGCCTATAAACTTTGTTTTAGGCCTAAAGGTTAGCTTTTTAAGCATTTTTTTTTCTGTATTAATAAAACAATGACTTGTGACCTATAAAAAATACCAGCCCTAAAATGTTCTAGTGCTCAGTGTTCAGGGAAACTGATAACACGGGGGGACACAAAACGCTGTGACAACTCATTGCAAAAATTGTGTTCATAACTGCGAGGATGTCATATCCGCAGTTCAGTGTATGATCCACTTCATATATCATTTCATCGTTGATTCATTCCTTACGTGACCATTACAACCCACAAATGACCAACTCCCAATGTCAGTGGCTTCATAGCTCAGTTAGTTAGAGCGTCACACCGGTATCGCAAGGTCACGGGTTCAAACTCTGTTGAAGTCCTGAATTTTTCAGGGTTCTCTACGCAATTGCAAAACTTGCGTTCATAACTGGAAGGATCATAGCTTCACTTAATTCCGCTGTTCCTGCCAAATCTTTTGGACCTGACGGCGTGCCCGCCTGGCTTTGAAGGAGAACACGGAATTTTTGGCCCCAGTGGTCACCGATATTCTTAATCACTCATACTTGGAGGCTCATTTGCCCCAGTCCTGGAAGCACGCCAACGTTGCCCCCATTCCTAAGCAGACCCCTGTTTATGACGTTAACAAGCACTTGAGACGAATTTCACTTACACCTGTCCTTTCCAAGTTGGCTGGGGACTTTGTGGTTGATCGTTATGTTAAACCTGCTGTATTTGCTAAGGTCGACCCTCGGCAGTTTGGCACTGTCCCCAGTTCAAGTACCACCGAAGCCCTAGTTAGCACCATTTCAGAGACGATAAAGTTAGAACCAAGACAGTCACATTCAAGCTGCTGTTGATACCCTAGCAAGCCGCGCGACCATGGATAAGTTCCAACTAAATGAGAAGAAATGCAAAGAACTGCTTATAAACTTTAACCGTAAGAACCCTACTTCTTTCGACCCAGTTGTTGTTAATGGCATGCCTATTGATATAGTTACTAGTGCCAAAATACTAGGCCGTAACATCTCCAATGATTTGAAATGGAATTGTCACATTGACTTCGTTATTAAGAAGGCTAAAAAGCGCTTGTACGGCTTATCTCTGCTTAAACACTCTGGTCTTGGTCCCAGTGAGTTAGTCCAGTTTTTCCGCACTTGTATTCAT
>NC_090869.1:45398355-45404619 GCF_036669935.1 Montipora foliosa
TTGTAAGGTTTCAGGTTAAGAAAAACACTTTTTTGCTGCCCTAAAGACATTTTGAACACAAAGGAACAGTAATTATGTATCTCAATCGACATTTGTTGTGATAAATAAAAAAAAATGAGGTCTTCTGCACTACTGGTGCACCACTTTAAAAGTTGAAAGGAAACAGCTAACATGCCGAATGATCAAGGTGCTTGTCAACCACGAACTTCCGAAGATGGTCAGTCACAATAGGGCCATACCCCCATTTATACGAGAGAAAATAAGCCGCGGCTTTCTCTGGCCGCGGCTTACTGGAGACTCGATTGTTCACCCAGTATAAATGGTACAAAATCTATGTTCACGTCTTTTTCAAGCCGCGGCTTATATTGACCTGGGAATATATATTCGTATAAATAGTTCCTTTTGTGTATTTTGTACACCGTGGCCAGAGTAAGCTGCGGCTTATTTTCTCTCTTATAAAAGGCCCTAATATTGCACGACGAGAAAACATCAGTCCATCGTCCACGTGGAGCGTACCCATGAGGTACTTTCTTGCTCGATCGTGAGCTGTCAGATTGGGCGGAAGGTGGGAACTTCCTTCTTCGTCGAAGAAAAAGCGAGCGTTTTCACAACAAACTTATCCATGAGTAAGTTTTTATCAGTTTTCAACGAAAGAAACTACATTTTGCCGAAAAACTTACAACTTCGCTTATTTTTCACAAATCTCTTCTCAAAGAGAAGGCAATTGTGTCATTTCAGTGGTGTGTATATAAGGGCCTGTTTGTGTTGCACCAATAGAAGGAGACTCGTACCAGGTCCCCGACATGAAAAATAAAGCCTTGAACTTCGAATGTTTATGAAATAGAAGGTGACAAAGGTTTGTTAGCCTTTTTCCAAGATAAATCATCTTAAAAATGGCGTTTTTAGTCAGGAATTTCAAAGAAACGTGTTGATTTATGTTTCATTTTATGAATTTTGTGCGTCCTTTTGTGAATTATGCGATTTTTTGTGAATTGTGCGATCGGATGCAATTTGAGGTCGATTATGCAAAATCGCACCATCGCGTAATATCAGAAGGCCTGCCTTAAGAATTAATTAGTAGTAGATAGAGGAGAGGAATCTGGACAACTGATTGCATGAGTGAAAATGTGGTTCGGCCGGGAACCACATTTTCACTTATGTAATCAGTTGTCCGGATTCCTCTCCTCAATCCACTATTAATTATATATATATGTATATAACATTTATTAAAATATATACACCTTGCAGTCTTTCAACTGAATTATGTGCAATAAAATACAGTACTGTAATAAATTTTACTATAAGTAAAATAATTAAGTATATTGCTGATATAAAAACGATAAAACTATTAAAGCAGAAAATCCGCCTACACTTGAAAGATTGGAAATACACTAATTGAAAGAAGATGACTAATAATAAAAGACTACTTGTAACGATCTGTTTTGCAAATTTGAATAACAAATGTTCTATTATTCCTCAATTTTCTACATTTAGACCTTGGTGGAAGCAGACTAGCTAATTTATGATTATTGGTATGTGAGATCTCATTAAAAGCTTTAAAGAAAGCGACTCACGTCTATCATATAAGATGGCTATCTTTAGTCCGTCATGGTACTTATAATCTGGCAAAATAATGCGCATTGCGCATTTTTGGATATACGCTCAAGATCTTCAGACAAATATCGAGGAAGGCTTCGATGAAAAAGCATACAAGCGTATTCAGGAACTGATCTTATTGCACTACAATAAAATAACACAAGGTCATTGCAACTAACTCCAGCTCTCTTTAATTCTCTTAACAAATATAAGCACTTTGCAGCTTTCGCAGTGATCTTGTCAATATGATCGCTTCATTTAAAGTCCTTCCTAAAAGTTACTCCTAGAATCTTTGCAGTACTGACTTGCTCAAACTCCAAACCGTCTGAAATTACAGACGCATAAGATGGAGGCAACCTCTTGAAGCATGTGCGAAGCTCCTTGCATTTACTGGAGTTTAAGTGGAGATGGTTTTCACAGGACCGTGAACTGATTTCTTCAACGACTTGCTGGAGTGACCTTGGACATTATGGCAGTACAATCTCAGAAACAATTGTATCATCGGCAAACTTCCAAATATGAAACGATTCATCAGATAGTAACTGCAGGTTGTTGATCATTACAACAAATAACCAGGGTCCTATTCGGATACCTTGGGGGACCCCAGCAGGGACATGTATCCAACTGGACCGAGTTTCATTTATCTTAACTCTTTGCTGCCTCTCAGAAAATGGACTATCCAGTTCACAACGGTTGGCTTGACACCTAAGCTATAAAGCTTAGCAATTAATACATGGTGGTCGACCAAATCAAATGCGTTCCGGAAGTCCAGAAGCGCAGTTCTAACAGTTGCACCAGTTGAGTCAGTGGCACCCAGCCAGGTATGTAACATAGAAATCAGGGCATGGGTAGTAGACGTGCCTGGAATGAACCCATACTGGGCGGGGTCAATCGATGACATGATAGCTGGTTTAAGCTCTTGGTCAATAACAAGACTCTCTGCAACTTTTGAAAGTGTGGCGGAGCATGGTAGTTAGGTCCCGTCTAGCTGTTTTTGTGGTTCCACATATCTGCTTTACCTTGCGCCACCAATCACAAGGATTATGAAGGTGTCACAAGGTGTCATGAAGATCTCCAATTTTGTTTGCATAATAGTTCTTACAGCAGCGTTTTTGCTCTCAGGTGACTTTATTTCTCAATATCTTGTACAACATTCTATTTCCCAAAGCCAAAGCCTGTTGGCGGCGAGCAATTAGGTCTTTCAGCTGAACAGATATCCAGGGTCAATCAGTTTCATGCACTCTAATCGAACATTCAGGCATCATGGTATTTAGCCCGTAATTTATTACGTTGGTCAGAGTTTGGAGCTTTTGTTCACAAGTCTGCTCCGCAGATAACAATTCAGACCAGGGCACGTGGAGTAGGAAACGCCCAAGAGTAGCCCTCTTGCTAGGACGCTTGTCACATGCCTTGATGTTCTTGTGCTGGGGCTTCAAGTTCTTGTCTCGAATGTTAGCCTCTATCAGTACTGAATGGTGATCAGACAGCCCAAAAGGAGGCAGTCTGCTTGGGTAAGCATAGAACGAAGAGATATTGGTAAAAATCTGATCAAGAGTTCTGTCCCCCCTAGTCAGTATCTCGCAGAAAGCAAAAACCATCAACCATAACAAATAGTCATATTATAAAGTGATATTTCCAAAGTTCAAGCGACAAGGTTGGATACTAGAAGAAATGTAGGCAGAAGTTCGCGGAGCATGATTCAGGGCAGCCAAACGGCGCCTATTTTAGTCTGAAAACCAAAACAGTCGCCTAAAACCAAAATTAATCATTAATGCTTCCAGAAAACATTAGTCTAAAAAAATGATTTGTTAAACAGTCAGAACCTGAAATCTATAGATATCTATATACATCTGTACCTACACTTCTCTTCTTCCAAACATTATTTTAACTAAAACATGGATTTTGGCAGGGGTGAAAACATGCCTTAAACACAAATTAATTGCAAGTCCATAACTTGGTAACTATTTCAACGCAAGGATCGGTGAGTTGTGACTGCTAAAAAGTATAATAACTTAAACATTCACTAGAAAAGGGAATACAAATGACGTTAAAAGCAGCTATTTAAATTCTTTGATAATAGGGTTACGTTCCCAATGACACAATGACACTCAAAATCAAATTCGCATCTGATTGAATCATTGATCATGTTGCACAATATTGCCATTTCCCTGCAACCTGGTACAAGCCAATTCACACATCAACGAAAACCTTGGGAGACCTGCTTCTGCTCTTTACTTTTTGTACCGAGTGGCAACAAACTTTCCAAATTAAAATTGCGTAAAAAACTCACCTTTTCTGCAGCTCTTTCCTCACGAAATGTAATTTTCCAGGAGCAAATTTTCCAAGGATACTAGTTGGATTGGACTTGCAAACGTTTTACACAACATAGACGTTCTCTAAGAATACATTCCACTTGAAACTGGCATTAAAACTAGTCTTGATTGCTCTAAAAAGAAGGAAACCAACAAGCTACCGATTCTCAAATGGCAGTCATTTTTGTGTTCTTCTCGGGAGTGCTTTTCTCACGAGAGCCAATGATAGCCCCGGAAACGTATCATGTGCCATATTGCGTTGCTCATGCGCAGACATTTTTGCCAGTGAAGACCCATAGCAGAGGTCTCTTTTCACATACTCGTCAGCCCAGTGAACGCAAAAGAAAAGAGACCTGTGCTAACAGGGAACAAAACTTTAAAAGCATACTGAAATCTTGATTTAAAAAAACTGGCCTAACCCTTCCCCACCTGAGAGTGAGACTTTTACTCTGGTTACTGCCAGGCGATTTTACTTGCCATTTGGGGGCGCTTTAGGTGGGAATAGGTTAACAGCATCTAGGTCCACTCGTAAGCTATGTCCCCTTTAGTAATGGCTTTAGGCAAAGGTTAAATATCTTCTTTGAATCTGGATGCTTTCAGATTGATCACAACACTATCAGACAAGTGTGGTCTATGTAAATGTCTGTAAAATGGTGTGTGTTTCCTCATCAGTGCAGACAATAACAGACATTTTGATTTACAACAGAAATCCAGATGTTATTCAGGGAAACAGTCATTGATGAATTCCATCACTGGACGTCTAAATAAGAAAGTTAATTGTGAACACTTTTTAATTTGCAGTTTATTGACTTGTGCATTTTATTGGGATGTGACTATTGTGACTCCATCAAAGGTATATTCAATTTGTAAGTTGGTGTTGTCAGCTGGTTTCTATCAACGGAAGCATTTCCAAAGTTTCTATTGTGTCAGAAGATGCAGACAATTTTTATTTTATTTTTCAAAGTACGGTGAATTCAGTAACAACTGAAGTATAAGGAGACAGGCAAAAGATAATGTTCATTCAGATTCTTTGTCACCTGGGGTATCGAAATGTATGAATGCTACTGTAACGGAACAGCAGCGTTGTATTGTCACAGGGATTTCAGCAAACCAGTTATCCCTGTTACAAGACTGCTACACGCTCACCCAGTCTTATTCAGAGTCTATCTCCTCTTGCGCCAGCATGACGCTACAAGTAGCTCAACACCAATTAACAGTCCCTTCAGTCTAGTTCACCCACATTTCACTAAGCGTTTCTGCCGTTAAATTTCCCCCCTCCAACAAAATGTGTCCCCACATCAGGGTGCCGTTAAAACAATTACCGGTAGATTTAACAAAAACAAAGGCTTGAATCCTCCTCATGTAACACTTGAAAACAGGCAAAATAGCTCATCAATAAAAGTCAACAAAAAAAGGGAAATACTTTCGAGTCTCCTCAACTAACACCCAATTCTTAAATGAGTTATATCGCGTTCATCGGATAAAGTGTTGAAATTGACTTAAATGGAACCAATCTTCCTTTGCAGAATGGAGCAGCTGATACTGAGAACTCAGTTTACAACGCAATCTAGTCCTATCTTTTCCCGCCCCTCAATGTCACTATCACTTGCTCAGTGGAATTTATGTTCTGGGCACTGTTCAAGCCCCACAGTCAACTGGCTACAAGTTTTGTATCATACAAACACAGAAACTTGGGTTTTCATCTGGAATGGGCCCTTTCCAGGTTAGTGATCACGTGGTACAAAAACCGCCATACTGGGACACAAATTGCCCACTGGAACATCTAAAACAAAAAAATATTGAAATTATCTTCGTTGAAGATGTCCCAGTGCGCAATTTGCGTTCCAGTATGGCGGTTTTTGTACCATGTGATCACTAACCTGCAAAGGGCCCATTCTTGATGTGATACAAACAACACTTTTTGGCTTCTCCCTTTCTTTTTCTGCGGGTTTTGCAGCACACACTCTCCCCCTTCACATACGCATTGCAATACGACCTCTGGTCGTATAGGTTTTTCAGGTGTTCGCTCTCCATCCTCAAATGATCGCGTGCAAATTGGTGTATTGCTTCCAAACAATTCCTTAAGTGCATATACGTAGTCCGTACATCGTGGAGTTTCCAATTTCGCTGGTGGGGTACTAAAAATATGTCCAGAGGCAGTCTCTCTCCTTGACAACAAAACACGTTGGGTGTACATCTAGTACTCTCATGGACCTTAAATAAAATTCAAACAGGGGCCAGAGAGAAACTGAATCCTCAAATGGAGCGCAACACCCTCACAGAACAGATATCATACGCAAACGTCAACTACTCACCAAAAGCTAATTCATGGACCTACTATCGTCATTTGCCTAAT
>NC_090869.1:45410233-45417733 GCF_036669935.1 Montipora foliosa
AAAAGGTTTGAAAGCGGAATCCTGTAGAACTTGGATCTCCCCTGAACAACGACCTGCGTAGTATAGTCTAAAGTTCGAATTGTGGTATAGGTATAGTTCGAGTTAAGCCCAGCAGGGTTTTTTATTTCAGCGCCAAAAACCACAGCGCATACCCAAGTCTGAAATTGCCCCAAATTACACTAAAATAGCGCTGGGGGGTTTGGGAGCTTCTTAGGAACTTGGAAATCATGGAGAACAACCGTAGTATAGTTCCTCTTAACATTATGCTGCTCCGGTTCCTGAGTAACTTGACGCTTTTAACACCGAGAAACACCTTCTGCGCACCAATGCTCACAAGAGTACAGAAGTGCTTAACAGCCTTAAAAAACAGATGGGCGTTTCTTTTAATCCACGCAATAAAAAAATGCTTAAACAGGAATTTGGCCCATTAGGAGGTAGTTTGCAAGTTCAATTATTGTTAGGAGGTGTGGGTTAAGGAGCAGTTGATATCTGAAGCCAAAAACCACAGGGTACCCGAGTCTAAAAAGGGAAAGTAGTCAAATGCGGTTCTGCGTTCATGTGCTGTCAGGAACCAGCGATTAAGGGCCGTGGGTGTCTGAGATATGGCAATGATGCCTCCCTTTCCTTTAGAGTCAGCATTGATCGCATTGCTGGGGCGCATGTCTGTCCAGACTTGCGCAAATGGATGGCTTGAACAACTTACTGCATGGCCACCAGACCTGAAGTCCTCATTAACCTTGGATGTGCTGCTGCTAGGCTATTCATATCTGCAAGAGAGATTGGCACACAACCTGGCATAGTTTTGGCGATCCATTGCGAAGAAGTGGGGTAACATAGCCGCTACTGTGGTAAGATGACGATCCCAGTCAGCTGTTTGCTCTGCCTTGATAAACTGAACCAGAATGTTCACCATAGCCCAGATATTCTTCCCAAAAAGGCGAACATCTTCGCATACAGTACGTCTTGTTGCCTTGTACCTTTCGAACGCCTCTGTTACCTTAGTGAAACTTTCACTTAGCTGTCTGATGCTGGTGCTAACTCCTTCTTTTTTGACCACTGCAGCGATGCACTCCTTTATTTTTGTGAAAGTTCATCCCGTTGGCGGCTTCGTCTTGACCACTGCTCTGGCACCAGTTAAGGAATGCTTGCCACAATAAGCGGAAGAATGCTTCCATTTGGAGGTTGTGAGCGCGCACACCGAGATTGTAGGCCTCCCTTTCATCAGCGCCAAAACAGCACCAGTCCATACAAGCCAGACTCAACTAGGAGATCGTCTAGTCCCGAGCTTGCATACTTCGTCTTCCCCATTAGCGCTACATAATTAAGCGCAATGTGGAAGCCACCGACGCGAATGACGACTTTTGAAAATTCAGCTGGGGTAACCTCCATGTAGCTGCCTAGGCTTTAATTATAGATAGCCAGGTCAAACATTATGACCGTATCTGTCTGTCCAACAATAGCGCTTATTGCCTGAGCATACTTCAGGACGGTGTAGATGGTACTGAAATCCGTGGAAGATCCCTCTATCAATGGGCAATAACCAATATTGTCAGCTCGAGGAATGTCGGGAAATAGAATGGAATGAAAATCGCTCCAATTTGGAATGGATTGATTCTCTAAAGCTTCGACGACTAGATCTTGGGAGAGGCATCTGTCGTTCAGCTTTTCAGTATTTTGAAGAGGCAAAACTTTAGCTCATCACTCTCTCCTTTAAACCATTCTTGTCAACATGTCCAACATACTCAGCAACAACCGGTCTCTTGCCATGCACAGACCACTCCTCTAAATCAATAATGCTCTCACTGGTCTGAAGCGATCGCCGTGTCTTTCCATGATGGCCAAGAGGCGTTGGGGGTGGTTCGGGTCCAAACTGCTTTTTCTGATAAACCACCATTGTCGTTGCGTGTGTGTATTTTTGCCATCTAGCATCTCCTCGTTAATATCATTATTATCGGCAGCAAGGTGGACAAATGAGCCCGGAGATATATTGCTTGGCACTACAGTGCCATACTCTTGCGCCTTTGCCAGCACCTCCGTAGCGATGCTAGTGTCCACTGCTCTCAAATCGTCATAGGAGCAGCAATGGCAAAGATTTCGTTCTCTATTCTCTCTTCTTCCTTTTTGCTCTGCAACTCCGCCCAGGCATTCAGTATGTCTTGGACTATAATTGCGCTGCCGTAAACAAGTTCAGGTTTGAATCGAGCAGTTGGCGTATGGAAAATTAGCTCATCTCCATAATGCTTCTGCAGACGTGCTTTAAGGTGTTGCTTAGAGTAACTACTGGCATCGACACCGTTGCTTTCCAAATTACTCTGATATATGGTGACAAGGGTTGTCATATCGTACGCCTTTCCTTCACGGATACCTCTAGTGATCTCGGCTACAAGTTCCTGAGGAGAAACTTCATGAAGAGAGTTGCATTCTTCAGCCTTGGGATCCTTTTTTCAAAATATACAGAGTAACAAAATATACAGAGAGTAAAAGTGCTTTCGGTATGGAAATAAGTGCTGAGAAAACAAAAATCATGTCAAATACCCATGCAAAGGAGGTTCAAAATGACATTATAGTCAATGGCAGTTCTCTGCAACATGTGAATCAGTTTATATATCTTGGTGCTCTAGTGACTGATAATGGTTCCAAATCTGAAATCCGCTCCAGAATGGCCAAAGCACAAAGTTCTCTTTCAAAACTCAAAGTTGTTTGGGATGTATTTCTCTATCTTCAAAAATAAGGCTTTTACGATCAATGGTCATTTCTGTTTTTCTGTATGCCTGTGAATCCTGGACCCTAGACGCCTACGTAGAGAAAAGGGTAGCTTCTTTTGAGATGAGATGTCTCCGACAACTGCTAGGAATCGATTACAGGCAAAGAATATCTAATGACAGTGTTAGAGCGATGTTGACTGCCAAAATTGGACGTCATCAAGAACTTCTTGAGATTGTGAAGACCAGGAAATTGAAGTGGTTTGGTCACACCACACGTAGTGACGGCCTGGCCAAGACGTGCCTTCAGGGCACAGTCAGAGGTGGCAGAAGCAGAGGACGACCTAGGGAGAAGTGGAGTGACAACATTACTGAGTGACGGGCCTCAGCTTTGCTGAGGCTACCAGGGCTGCCGGCTGCCGCGATGGCTGGCGTGGGCTCATACGTGAGGCTGCTTCATCTGCTGGGCCCCAACAGCGCCGTGCGGCGTTAAGGGAGCAGTAACAGTAACAGTTCTGATGATACTTTGCTTCTGAGGCAATGAGATCGTAACTGATGCTTCTAAGGACGTGCAGCATGGACTCATCCCCTTGTGCTTCCGCAGCCTTTCTGATATTTTCAGATGCCTCGAAGGTACAAACGTTGATAAGATCCTTTGATTTCTTGTATGTTCTCTTTTTGCAAAACAAACACTTTGACCAAACTATAACGTCTGTTGCAGATCGAGAAAGTTTCTATGGCAAATTTATTAAATGTAAAAAGCACAGATAAACATACTTACAGTCCCAACAGAGATCCGTCCATGGAGGTCGCCTTGTTGGATATGACGTTAGAGGCTCGATATGAAATACATGGAAATGAGGCAGAAATGCATTTCTTCTCATTTTAGCCGTTTTTTCGGCGTTAAAATGACTTCCACAGATACTTTGATTAGCTCTAGTGCATATACCTGTGAACAACCGTCAACAACATTTCAAGCAAGTTTGCGAATGTTTCATTAACTGTTGTTTTATTGTTTATAAGCCTACAATTTCATTTTTACACCGAATCAAGTAGAAAACAATAAAATAATAATGGCATTTGCAATTGGGCAAAGTTTAATGTGATTTTATTTTGTTTCTAATCTGCTAGACAATTTCTTCCAGACCTCCATATTTGGGTACCCTGTGGTTTTCGGCCTGAAATAAAAACCCTCCTTAACTCGAAACCTATACCACAATTTGACTTTACTAACTACCAGGCGTTGTTGAGGAGATCAAGTTCTACAAGATTCCGCTTTCAAACCTTTTCTAATGTGTGGGTTGAACAAAACCCCCATTTTCCGGGTTCTGCTACCAGACTACATAGTTCACTGGCAAAAAATGTCTGATTGGTCGACGTCTTGTCATGTGACTTCAACAGCAAAAATCAAATATAGCTGCCATTGGGTGTTTATCAGATCTCCATGGATAAGAAAAAAAACCTTCTTCAGGCCAGTAAAACAGGCGAATGTTTTCACTGCATAGTGCGCTTTTATGCCAGCGAGATTCTCTTTTAAGCCAACAGTGCTGCGAGGGAAATTTCTTTAAAAATTTTAAGGTCAACGCGACTCTCGGTTGATGTGACATTGTTTCAGAGGAAATTCATTTGTGTAGCTTACCGGCTAATGGATTACCATCTTGATTTCAATTCATGCGTTTGTCTTTAAAAGGTGGAGCAAAAAAGATACCACTAAATTTCCAAGTGGTTTCTCTCCCAACTAAATATTTACACACTGTTTCCGCGAGGGTCTGCATCTACAGTAATGTGCAAAAAGAATGCAAGGGAATTTCGCTCTTTTCGCCACTTTTTGCTACTTTAAGGCCAAATTTCGGGCGATACGGATTTTCGTGCAAAATTCGTACGTTGTAAGCTGTTGCGCAGCTGGAATGTGCATCAGTTTTGTCACCTTGTTGTCTTCACTTCCGCCTGATAAACTCGTTTGAATTTGAAAGACACAATTTTAAGGCAGTTCGATGGATTTAAGCTTTACATGTAAGTACTGCTGCAGGAAATTAAGCGATAAACAGTGTTTACATGCGGCCGCGCAAGTTTATCAAAACATTTCTCCTCAAAATCAACTTCGTGAGTTTGTAGACTTCCCGGGAGATTTGAGGCCTAAACGTCGACCTGCAAAGGCAATAATACACCACTGCCAACCGCATGCTGCCTCGCAAGTTTCTTCTCGACATCAACTCCAAATGAAAATACAGTGTATGTAGATTTTATGAGCTGATTTGAGGGTTAAATGTGCACACGCAAAGACAATAACAAACCACCGCCAACCGCATGCTGCCGCACAAGTTTATCGAAATATTTCTTCTCTAAATCATCTTCGAATCAAAGTACAGTATATACAGATTTCATGGGCAGATGTCTTCACGCAACGACAATAATACACCACCGCCAACCACATTTTGACCTAAAACTGTATTGTCAAGTGTTACATTTGGGAGCGCCAGTGTCTTCGAAAACAGGTTAATCTTCGGAAAGTTTTCGTTTATGCAGACACTTACAGTTTCTCGAACCGTCTCGCGAGAGGTTGGTAACTTACTTTTGAGCAGTACTGTATATTAATAAATTTTGTCATCTAAGAAAAGAACAAACGTGTTGGGTGTAACCAAAAAAAATCCATGGCAATAATGCTTCCTTTCAGCCTTTTCAGGAACAACTATCCACTGTCAACCATCACTTGATTCAAGACAGATTCCTTGATCAGGGTAACCGGTTATTTTTAGCGGCTGTTCACGTAAATGTTACCGGCTGTTTCACTGACATATTTTCCGAAATTATCCAACGAATTAGTCTGTTCAAAGGTGAAATGACATTGCGTTTATGAGAAAATATTGCTTTCCCCTTCCAACCAATCCTGTGAAGATATCTGGCACATGTTATCGCTTTGAAAATACCATTTGTTAAAGCAATCCAGCTTGTTTTTGCCAACTCATCCCTCGAAACGATGTCCGCCATGTTTCCTTTCCATTCCTCCTGCGGCCAGGGGAAACCGGCAACGACAGATTTAGTTTCCAACCAAAGCGTCAGAAAAGCGGTAGTGAGTGAAAATCAATGAAATAGCGTAACCTATTTTCTTTGTGTTGAGTATTAAATTAATTTAGCAGTCCCTGGCATGTGACAGCGACCGATACAAACGTCAAGTTAAGACTTGAGCTCGCTAGCCCGTGCAGGGGCAGGTAACACAATTACCTGCTATTTTTGGTTTTTTACCTCCTGTGCAAAAACTTAGCAAGAACCCTGCTTGATCCAACAACACATAACAGTATATATTGGATTTTTGCATTAACATGGGTGCGTTCTCGACACAAAAGAGAGAAGACCGATGCACGCGCAAGATTTCACCACCGCCGCTATTAACATCAGAGAAGAAACAGTTTCAGCTATATAATTCTCAAGTGGCAAACAGATGACGAAGAGGCACAAGCAGCAAGAACATTTAAGAGACAAAATGCGATTGCAGGGTCCAACAAGGGACAGAATGGAGACATTTATTTTAATGAAACATCATTTCGTTTGAAACTAAAACTGCTTCTTTGTCAAATTATCGACGTCACACTGTTGTAATAGATATAATTGTTTAATTGCACAGTTTATATAAATAACTGTAGATAACGAGTTAATTAATGCATTAAGTCCAATGGCAGTAAGCGACCGGACAAGCTGAAAACTCCGCTGAAACTCCGCTGAAGAAGACATTTATGTCGAAACCGGTCCGGATAATGGCTTGTTTTGGTTGAGACGGGTGGATCGACACCCAACCATAAGTGTCCATCCTTAATTTCCACTGCAAAGCCGCAAGGGAGGTTCCGTTAAAGGAGTTGGGAAGCAGGCAGGATCTAGACCCCCTCTCCTGGCAAGAGAATTTCAGTGCAAATTATATATATATAAATATTTTTTTATGTAGGGTAGGAGGGGTAATCTGGACAACTGATTGCCTCACAAAACAGGATCGCCTCACTACTCCCCAGTCGATCGGCTATGCACGGTTCTATCCCCTTAACAGGCCTTCTGATAGGGTGCAATTAAAAAATGCAAATTATGCGATTTTTTCAGGGCAGATTGTGCGATTAGAAAGGCCAATTATGCGATAAGTAATGTAAATTATGCGACTTTTTTCTCAGCAATTTTAAGCTTGTTTTGTAAGGTTTCAGGTTAAGAAAAACACTTTTTTGCTGCCCTAAAGACATTTTGAACACAAAGGAACAGTAATTATGTATCTCAATCGACATTTGTTGTGATAAATAAAAAAAAATGAGGTCTTCTGCACTACTGGTGCACCACTTTAAAAGTTGAAAGGAAACAGCTAACATGCCGAATGATCAAGGTGCTTGTCAACCACGAACTTCCGAAGATGGTCAGTCACAATAGGGCCATACCCCCATTTATACGAGAGAAAATAAGCCGCGGCTTTCTCTGGCCGCGGCTTACTGGAGACTCGATTGTTCACCCAGTATAAATGGTACAAAATCTATGTTCACGTCTTTTTCAAGCCGCGGCTTATATTGACCTGGGAATATATATTCGTATAAATAGTTCCTTTTGTGTATTTTGTACACCGTGGCCAGAGTAAGCTGCGGCTTATTTTCTCTCTTATAAAAGGCCCTAATATTGCACGACGAGAAAAACATCAGTCCATCGTCCACGTGGAGCGTACCCATGAGGTACTTTCTTGCTCGATCGTGAGCTGTCAGATTGGGCGGAAGGTGGGAACTTCCTTCTTCGTCGAAGAAAAAGCGAGCGTTTTCACAACAAACTTATCCATGAG
>NC_090869.1:45420233-45427733 GCF_036669935.1 Montipora foliosa
ATATTGGTAAAAATCTGATCAAGAGTTCTGTCCCCCCTAGTCAGTATCTCGCAGAAAGCAAAAACCATCAACCATAACAAATAGTCATATTATAAAAGTGATATTTCCAAAGTTCAAGCGACAAGGTTGGATACTAGAAGAAATGTAGGCAGAAGTTCGCGGAGCATGATTCAGGGCAGCCAAACGGCGCCTATTTTAGTCTGAAAACCAAAACAGTCGCCTAAAACCAAAATTAATCATTAATGCTTCCAGAAAACATTAGTCTAAAAAAATGATTTGTTAAACAGTCAGAACCTGAAATCTATAGATATCTATATACATCTGTACCTACACTTCTCTTCTTCCAAACATTATTTTAACTAAAACATGGATTTTGGCAGGGGTGAAAACATGCCTTAAACACAAATTAATTGCAAGTCCATAACTTGGTAACTATTTCAACGCAAGGATCGGTGAGTTGTGACTGCTAAAAAGTATAATAACTTAAACATTCACTAGAAAAGGGAATACAAATGACGTTAAAAGCAGCTATTTAAATTCTTTGATAATAGGGTTACGTTCCCAATGACACAATGACACTCAAAATCAAATTCGCATCTGATTGAATCATTGATCATGTTGCACAATATTGCCATTTCCCTGCAACCTGGTACAAGCCAATTCACACATCAACGAAAACCTTGGGAGACCTGCTTCTGCTCTTTACTTTTTGTACCGAGTGGCAACAAACTTTCCAAATTAAAATTGCGTAAAAAACTCACCTTTTCTGCAGCTCTTTCCTCACGAAATGTAATTTTCCAGGAGCAAATTTTCCAAGGATACTAGTTGGATTGGACTTGCAAACGTTTTACACAACATAGACGTTCTCTAAGAATACATTCCACTTGAAACTGGCATTAAAACTAGTCTTGATTGCTCTAAAAAGAAGGAAACCAACAAGCTACCGATTCTCAAATGGCAGTCATTTTTGTGTTCTTCTCGGGAGTGCTTTTCTCACGAGAGCCAATGATAGCCCCGGAAACGTATCATGTGCCATATTGCGTTGCTCATGCGCAGACATTTTTGCCAGTGAAGACCCATAGCAGAGGTCTCTTTTCACATACTCGTCAGCCCAGTGAACGCAAAAGAAAAGAGACCTGTGCTAACAGGGAACAAAACTTTAAAAGCATACTGAAATCTTGATTTAAAAAAACTGGCCTAACCCTTCCCCACCTGAGAGTGAGACTTTTACTCTGGTTACTGCCAGGCGATTTTACTTGCCATTTGGGGGCGCTTTAGGTGGGAATAGGTTAACAGCATCTAGGTCCACTCGTAAGCTATGTCCCCTTTAGTAATGGCTTGAGGCAAAGGTTAAATATCTTCTTTGAATCTGGATGCTTTCAGATTGATCACAACACTATCAGACAAGTGTGGTCTATGTAAATGTCTGTAAAATGGTGTGTGTTTTCCTCATCAGTGCAGACAATAACAGACATTTTGATTTACAACAGAAATCCAGATGTTATTCAGGGAAACAGTCATTGATGAATTCCATCACTGGACGTCTAAATAAGAAAGTTAATTGTGAACACTTTTTAATTTGCAGTTTATTGACTTGTGCATTTTATTGGGATGTGACTATTGTGACTCCATCAAAGGTATATTCAATTTGTAAGTTGGTGTTGTCAGCTGGTTTCTATCAACGGAAGCATTTCCAAAGTTTCTATTGTGTCAGAAGATGCAGACAATTTTTATTTTATTTTTCAAAGTACGGTGAATTCAGTAACAACTGAAGTATAAGGAGACAGGCAAAAGATAATGTTCATTCAGATTCTTTGTCACCTGGGGTATCGAAATGTATGAATGCTACTGTAACGGAACAGCAGCGTTGTATTGTCACAGGGATTATTTCAGCAAACCAGTTATCCCTGTTACAAGACTGCTACACGCTCACCCAGTCTTATTCAGAGTCTATCTCCTCTTGCGCCAGCATGACGCTACAAGTAGCTCAACACCAATTAACAGTCCCTTCAGTCTAGTTCACCCACATTTCACTAAGCGTTTCTGCCGTTAAATTTCCCCCCTCCAACAAAATGTGTCCCCACATCAGGGTGCCGTTAAAACAATTACCGGTAGATTTAACAAAAACAAAGGCTTGAATCCTCCTCATGTAACACTTGAAAACAGGCAAAATAGCTCATCAATAAAAGTCAACAAAAAAAGGGAAATACTTTCGAGTCTCCTCAACTAACACCCAATTCTTAAATGAGTTATATCGCGTTCATCGGATAAAGTGTTGAAATTGGACTTAAATGGAACCAATCTTCCTTTGCAGAATGGAGCAGCTGATACTGAGAACTCAGTTTACAACGCAATCTAGTCCTATCTTTTCCCGCCCCTCAATGTCACTATCACTTGCTCAGTGGAATTTATGTTCTGGGCACTGTTCAAGCCCCACAGTCAACTGGCTACAAGTTTTGTATCATACAAACACAGAAACTTGGGTTTTCATCTGGAATGGGCCCTTTCCAGGTTAGTGATCACGTGGTACAAAAACCGCCATACTGGGACACAAATTGCCCACTGGAACATCTAAAACAAAAAAATATTGAAATTATCTTCGTTGAAGATGTCCCAGTGCGCAATTTGCGTTCCAGTATGGCGGTTTTTGTACCATGTGATCACTAACCTGCAAAGGGCCCATTCTTGATGTGATACAAACAACACTTTTTGGCTTCTCCCTTTCTTTTTCTGCGGGTTTTGCAGCCACACCTTCTCCCCCTTCACATACGAATTGCAATACGACCTCTGGTCGTATAGGTGTTTCAGGTGTTCGCTCTCCATCCTCAAATGATCGCGTGCAAATTGGTGTATTGCTTCCAAACAATTCCTTAAGTGCATATACGTATTCCGTACATCGTGGAGTTTCCAATTTCGCTGGTGGGGTACTAAAAATATGTCCAGAGGCAGTCTAATCTCCTTGACAAGCAAAAACACGTTGGGTGTACATCTAGTACTCTCATGGACCTTAAATAAAATTCAAACAGGGTGCCAGAGAGAAACTGAATCCTCAAATGGAGCCAACCCCTCACAGAAAGATATCATACCAAACGGCAACTACTCACCAAAAGCTAATTCATGACCACTATCGTCATTTGCCTAATATAGTTGCACATATAAACAGTCTACGTCAAGGACTTAATTTAGTTTTCTTTCAAATCAGAATAACTTTGGTTTCATACATTTTTATTTTGAACTTGTCTGCAGGTATTGGTCCAAAAAGAGCGATAGAGTTAATTAAGCAGCACAAGTCAATTGAAGAAATTGTCAAGCATATTGATACAAAGGTGATACTGTAATTGCGTGAGCTAATACAGGACATGTAATAGAAATGACAAAGTGAATGCAACCCATGAATGAGGTAGTTGGGTCCCTAGGGAGGTAAAATAATTGTGAACTTTACATTTCAGTGTGAAATGCTACTGGTACATGTTTTTGTTCTGAGCATGTGTATAAGGTTTTGCAGTGTGCATTGTCAAGTTTCTTTTCCTCAGTATGGGTTCTCAATCCTGAAAACAAATTACATGTAAACTAGTAGTAATCACGGATTATTGAAGTGCGTTCGACAGTCGCTTTGGGACCAAAGAAGAAGGGTAGGGAAAGGACAGAAGTTTGAGGATACAAGCATGACATTGAACCTCTTCAGGTGGTTTCAATAAGCGACGAGTATAGTATGACTCAAGTTACATCTGCATTGTTTCTGAGGGAACATTGTCGTAAATATTCTCTCGACAAGAACGGATTTGGTCGTGCAAACAAAAGGGGATATTTCCCCTGGCCTTCTCTGTGGGGACGCCCAAAGGGATTCGCCTAAAATATTCACCATACACTGTATAGACTTTTGGGACAATAAACACACTTAACATAGCTGTAGTCATTCCTGTTGTAACCCAATGTATACAGTACAGCCCAAAAATAATGCATGCGCAAGAACTTCTTTTTGCGTCCGCAAACCGGCAACTTCTTGCGGCTTCTTGTGGCTCCTTGCGCCACAATCCTACCAGCCGCAAGAACTTCTTTGTGGTTGGAAGTTGATACCGCAAGAACTTCTTTCTGTTAAAAAATCCTGACCGCAAGAACTTCTTTGCGGCAACATCTCAGAAAGAAGGTGATATACAAAACTCGCAACAAGACAAAATTCTTCAGGGCAATGCACGGTCGAATCTCGGGAGTTATATGTATCACATGTAAACAAACGCCACAATGATGTTGATTTTTTGCTACGTTTGCACGAAGACTAGTCGCATGATAGCAATCAGAATAAATATCAGACGAAACCCTTTTGCTACCCAAAAATCCCAGTCAAACAAATGTTTGTCAAGGTACACTGTAGTGATGAGAATGGCTTTTTCGACGCAAACCGTTTGTAGGACTGTCGTCGCGAATGTAGAGGAATTCATTGTTGTGAAATTCACATAAATGTGAAGCTAGGATTGATTCCTGTCGGAATCTTTGAAATTTCCTCTGCATTCCTGTTCAAATATCTCAAGGAAAATGGAGTGAAAGCAGACTCACAAGACTGAATTTTTCAAGCTCGCCATTTTCATTTGTTGTCTGCTCCCAAGCACGTGGCTTTATTTCACGATCGTCACCTAAAACCAGAAATGTGATTGTTCGCGTTCACTGAGAAAAAATAAAATAAGCATGAATCAAGTTTGATTCTCTAGGGCAATTTGATGGGGAACTTGTTTTGTTTTGACGTCTTCTGTATCCAAGGGAAAACAAGTACGCCGCGGCGAATTACATGACAAAAGCGTGACCAACTTGTTTTCAGCGTAATGGTTGTTATGCAAATTGCAGGAACACAATTATTGTCATTGTTCGTCTTTTCCTGGTGATGTGCATTCTCTTTGAAAAATAATTATATCAAACAGGAATGAAACAAGCACATTTCAAAGTGGCCTTATTAAATCTTTGCATTCGTGTGCATTTCACATTTTGAAACATTCACTCTCCTCGCTTTTGATATCGCATGTGACATTCTACAATGTAGTTCCCTTGATAAGTGTTTCTGATAGGACTTATAAATGCAGAAGCTTTTGTTTGTTATTTATTATTAGTATTGTTATGATAGCACAAGTTTTCTGTTGCCGATAAAGATATCACACGACATTTGCTTAAGCACATAACACTGTCACCTTCCCGGCATCATATGCAAATGGCTACGCGTTCGATCTAAAACATTCAAATGTTCATTCTTTAGACGATTTGTTTTGCTTGCGAGCCTGCTTGTTGGTAGTTAATGGCGTGATTGAAGGGTTTTTTTTTCTGAAAGTGCAGAAATTAGTTACTGCTTTGAAACATTCATGTTCACCGGTCTTTCTTTTAAGCGAGTGCGTGAAATACGGCCTGCGATAAATTGGGATAACCAAACATCGAGTTCTGATTTCATGGCCATCGAATGTTTCCCAATAGGAGGAAACATACCATTATATCCCTTCCTTTTGAAAGCGATTTATGTTTTGGAAAACATAATCCGTAATCACCACAGAAAAGCAACACCGACTACTCTTGCGGTTGAACCCGCTAACTTCTTGCGCTTTTTGCGTCTTGCGGTTAAGTTCGTAACTTCTTGCGGAAAGCTTTCTATCTTCTTGCGCTTTGAATGTTCTTGCGGATAAACCGCAATTTAACTTCTTTTGACCGCTTGCGTGTTCTTGCGGCGCAAGAACTTCTTGCGCCACTTCTTGCGCGTGCATTATTTTTGGGCTGTACTGTATAAGTAACTGTTCTCATACTTGATGTTTTTATACATCCATTTGTATCTGTATCTGTATCATGATTTTTAAATGCACGACCCCAATAGCTCTGCTGACTGTTTTATCACGTTAAACAAAGTTGTCAGTTCTGTCATAACACGCAAGTCCATTGACGACGATAGGAACAGACTTTTAAGGGTCAAAAGACAGCGAAGTGATACGGAGGAGACATCCAATACGAGTAAGAATGCACACACGTTTTAAGGGAAATGTCGGTTTTTTTCCCGAGTGAAAGATTATCAGCATTTTACATTCATTATCTGTCAGATGTTTCCCTTTAGTCTTTTTTTCCTTTGCATCGCGATTGTATGCAGTGTAAATCAAGTATTGAAAGCACAAACCTGGCAAGGATAAAAGATGTTTAGCTTTTCAGATAAAAAAAAATTTACGTTGTTAAAAAAGTCATCAAACAACTTCGTGTTTTTGACTACTTATCAATCACTATTTTAGCATGATTTTCAACTGTACCGGCCAATTAGCTGGTCAGAATAAGAGTCTATCTTCGTCTTAAAGTTGAATGCTTTATATCCTAACATGTTCATGCCCCCTTTAATGCACTATTTGATGGACTAATTGGTATAATTGACCCGTGACACTGCGTCAAACTACAAAAGCCATGATCGGCACAATCACGTTATCAAGAGAAGAACGTAATATATAGTGATGAACTTTATTTAACTGTCAACTCTTCTAGCGCTGGGGCACTAATTGGGGACACTAAAGAGAAATCAAATCAAATCAAACATTTGTCTTTGAGGAGAGGGGAAACATTGTAGTACCCAGACAAAAAAACTTTCAGATTGCTCTCACCAATGCGCCAACCCAATTTTTAAGCATTTCTTTATCAAATAGTTATCAAAATAGTAAACGGTTCAGCGTGTAGTATCGAGTTGTATTTGCACGCCAGAGGTTTATTTATTCCATTTTCGCATTAGATGAAACAATTCATACTACATACAGTACTAAAATTTTAAAAAAAATTTACTGCAGTGGGGAAGGACTAGAAGGGAATATACGAACCAGGTTGCTAAGCACAAAAGGAAAAGCATAGCATAAGAGCCGCACAAGGCAATAGCCACCGCAGAGCAGACTCAAGCTCAATTCTTGAGTGCTTAGCAAACCCCCTAAGTGTAACTATCAACTCAATAGTACGCGGTGAAAAAAATTTATTAATAATTCATGAGCCTAACAGCCTATCAAAACACTCATAAAACGTCACATGTATGAGCTTTATATCCTGATAAAACACTCCTCATTAGTATTCTTTATATAAAGAGTACTAATAAGGCATAACTTGTTTTTCTTGTATGCTAATATTCACCTCACAATTTGAACCATTGTTTTGAGTCCAGAGGGACACACTCTTTTTGGAATGTTTTTGAAGTCGTTCAAAAAACTCACAGCACATGTTTTATCGGGTCTAAAAACACTGCTGCTTGGTTTTTAAACATTACATAACCTAACCAAACATGATGTTTGTAAGTGTTTTTCATACAGCTGCAAAGAAATTTAAGCATTTTCGGTGGTACACTGGTCGGCCATCATTGCAGTTTGATGTAAAAAGTAATTTTTTCGGAGCATTCAACCATGGGCAAATAGTAAATGGGTAATTGACCAATCAAAGTGCATGCTTTATTTTTGTTACCGGTATGTTAAGCCCCGGCTACACATTCAAACATTGCTATAACGTGTAGCATGCATG
>NC_090869.1:45432733-45437733 GCF_036669935.1 Montipora foliosa
GGTAATGCATGATTATTTAGTCAATGATAGCAGATACAACATTGTCTGAAGTAGGTAGCAAATGCTTAGGCTTAAAGGGACACTTCACGTTGGATGTCAGAATTGTGGTGCATTAAGTTACTTGCATTTATGGGCAA
Organism: Montipora foliosa; assembly: GCF_036669935.1. Classification (NCBI taxonomy): domain Eukaryota; kingdom Metazoa; phylum Cnidaria; class Anthozoa; order Scleractinia; family Acroporidae; genus Montipora; species Montipora foliosa. The sequence goes on from NC_090869.1 coordinate 45,432,871, forward strand.
AAGGATACACACAATAACAAAGGTTGCCAGTCTGGGCAGACTCATTACGGATTTCCTCCATTTTTCATGCATGCATTTTGAACTCAAAACATATGCGTCTTTTAATCCTATCACTGTTACATATGTTTGGTCCTTGGTGAGCTAAGAAAGTGAGTCAGAAGAGGTATACCAAAGCTAGTCTGTTTTTTTGTTCAGAGGCAAAGAGGGACAAAACCGTGGGAATTTCTCAATGTACTGCAAGGAACCATTTAACTAGTTTGCATGTTATATAATAGAGTTTTTTTAATTCCTGTTTAGGAAGCTAGGGAGTTGTTTAAAAACCCAGAAGTTCTTAATGTTGAAGATGTAGAGGTAAGATGCAATTACAAGAAGACTTGAATGCAATGGTCAATTATGGCAACTTTTCATCGTGTCACTTTTCCATTACAACCTTCGTAGGAAGAAAAAGGAGAATCCAATGATTTCAAGAGGAGAAGTGATCCTCACCCTTAACTGGACAATTTAAGCAATTGCCTTTTTTATAGACGCCTTTAAAATTTAGGTGGCTCCAACGTAACGTGATTGGAACCCATGACCTCCGCAATGACGGGAACAAATGAACCTGGCAAATTGACCTCCTCCCAACTTTGCGGCTTCGTAGCTCATTGTGCCGGCATCGCCAGAGGTCATGGGTTCGAATCCCGTTGGATCCACCTGAATTTCAGTTTTTATGTGTCTATTTTAGAAAAGGCAATTGCTTAAATTGTCCAGTCAAGTGTCACTTCTAGCTTTCGTCTGTAACCCACACTTCAAATATATACATTTATTTCATTGATTTCAAGGGTGTTCAGAAGACAAAGATCCACAGTTTGAGACCACTCTCTAAAATGTTTTATCCTCAAATGCCCTGACATGAGTGGGATTATTTAATTGTTAACCTTCAGCCATTTATAATTTCTCTAACGTTTGTTCACAATTTTAGCTGAAATGGGAAACACCAAATGAAGAAGAACTTTTGAAATTTTTAGTCCAGGAAAAAGGTTTCAGGTTAGCTGTACATTTTATTTCAGACATGATATATGTTTATCTGTGTATATATATTTAGGCAACCCTAAAAACGGAGCTCCTCAAATATCGTTCATTTACGTCTTTGTTATCAGATTGTTTCTAACTAGTCTGTTTACCACACTACCAGTCCGATCTGCTCACTACTATAAATTAGTCAATTTCCTGTTCTCTTTCTTCCTAATTTTTTTTTTTTTTTTTTTTCTAATGCTGTTGCCCTTTTTCGTCACCATTATTGAGCCTGTTTTCTCTTGCTCGTGCTTGCTCTTTCTTCCCCTGTTCATCAATAATATCATCTTTTTATTCGGCCGCTCTCTTGCTGTCTCTCTCAGTGTTAGTCCCTGATATTTTGCCTGTTTTGTTGTGCTCTCAGTCGCTCTCTTTCACATTGTGCATCACTTAACTCGTCACCTGCCTTGGTTGTCTTCCAACGTTTTACTTGTTTTTCTTAAATGCAGTGTCAAATACAGTACACTGGCTATGCAATTTCCTGCCAAAAAAGCGAGTTCCAGTAGTGCAACATTTCGTGTACTGGCTTACCTGAAAAGTAGAACGCACGGATGGACGGTCGCACAATGATGTCATAATAACCAAACATCAATGGGTTACCATGTTTTCTTAACCATGGTGCACTGCAAAGGCACATGCACGGAAATCGGCTTTCAAATGACATGCTACTTGTAAGAAGAATCGTAAGAATGCTTTATTTTACTCCAACTTTGTACAACTTAAAGTACCACTCAAAGATAAGCGAACCATCAAACGCATTGACAACGCATTTGAAAATAAAAGCAACACATTTGCAAACTAGTTTCTTTTCAACGCGTTGGGCCTTGCAGGTTATTCATTTTCGCACCTCTGAATTGTGTTTTTAGTTGCGTCATGAAATGAAATCATGAAATCAGTTTTGACACGTACGTAATCGGCAAGGAACGTCTTCGGTCATCATGAAAGCATGAAATAATTTCCGATCAATAATTGGGTACCTTATCCAGCAATTTTGTTTGTTTTGCGGCGAAACTAAAAAATCTTTCAGCAAAGCGGCATGTGCTGTGATGGAAAGACTCTCTAGAGGTAGGACATATTCTTATACGCTTTCCACATTCTGCAGGTGTTCAGTTCAAACCAAATTTCTCAGTGAACTACGATGGCTAGTTCGCCCCGATCTTTCTTGTAAAGTTGTCTTGCACTTGACTAGAGTGGTAAGATATTCAGCAGACTAATCAGTGAAACCTCCAACCTCCACTTGTTTCATTCAAACGCAACAAAAACGTAGGCAGCTTTTTAGTTAGAAGCACGCTCAAAACTAACAAGCAACCCAGTACTTTCAAATGCGTGCGCTCACGATGCAAAACTTGTGTTTTCATTGTTAACACTAGCAAGATATCAGGACCGATCGTTTCACATGTACCTCCGCAAATGTCATTTATTGCATAACCTGTACGTTGTGCAATAAATTATACATTGGCGAGACAGGTAGACAACTAGGTGACTGACTCCGCGAACACCTTCGCGATGTTGAGAAGAATGACAAGGATGCATCTAAGCCAGTTGCTCGTCATTTTAATCTCCTTAACCACTTCAAAAAACACATGACTATCTGCGGCCTTTCCCTACATCTAGGTACGACGGAAAGCCGCAAGAATCTGGAACAAAAATTCAGCTTCCAAATTGGCACCCTTAATCCTCACGGTATTAACGAACGCTTTTCATTTAACTAATATATTCCTATTTTTCACTATGCCATGTTACCACCAATAGCGTAGCTCCTACTCTACTATAAAAACTACACGTAACCCATAATTCTTCGATTTGCTCTGACAAAGGGCTAATGCTCGAAAGGTCAGCTTTTAGAATCTCTGTACGGTGGCCAATTTACATTATCAACTCCGTTGATAAAACCAAATTTTTGTAATCCGTGAAACGTTTGCTATCACCGCTGTTTTGAAGTCCTGGTTTGGGTGATGTTGACCTTTTGTGGTGCTGTGACCTTTCATCACCTCCCTACCGATGTTTAATTTGTCTCGCAAGGAACTGAAGGTTCATTCAGATTTACGAGGTACACTGTATTAACCCTTTCACTAGTATATGCAAATGAGGCCCAACCTCCCTGTTCCTATTACATGTACATAATTAGCCTGCCATGGTGATTTCAAACCCAAATCAAAACATATATGCTCAGTTGATTCAGAAGGCAATTAAAGCTAAATAAAGAACAGAGGAATAAAGCTGAGGACTTGTTTTACTTGATTTATAAGTATTTACACACATCACTTTAATACCAATGCAATTTACATCAAAAGTAAGGACATACAAAAAAAATTCAAATTTGCTGCCATTGCTATACGCAATGCAATTGGTCATATTTCTTAAATTGTGATGCAACTGTTCTCAGCCAGTTGCTTTCAACCAGAAATTTACATATGAAATACAATGTAACAATAAAAAGAAAATGTCAAAAGTGAGTCACTCGGTCTGATCATGATACGAATTGTGACATAGCGTTCGTCAAAGTGCAACTTTGCACAGGCTGCACTCAAAGCGTGTTTCCACTTCGTATTCTTTAGGCGTCCTTCACCCAGCTTTGCTGCATTGGACACACTTTCGCTTCCTTTCTTTCACATGGACAGAAACATGAGTTTCTCTGGCGACGGAACGTTGTTGAGGCTCTTGGGACCTTCGTTTTCTTTGTCGTTGCGAGAAACCATTAATCAGCTGCTTTGCGAGATCAAGCCTAAAATTGATCATTGCTCACTTTCTCTGACCGTGAGTGGTGCAATGAAATGACTCCAAAACAAAAGCGTTAGAAACGGCTAAGTTAAATAAAAACCAAAATATATAGCGGTACCATTTGCAGAAAGAACCCTTGAAACAAAAAAACCTTTTATTCCATATATTGTTGGCTTTGCGGGCACATACTGATGGAACGAAAGCCATCCTTTAAAAGCAATCATCGCCTCATCCACGGACAGATTTTTGGAGGGCTCATATGCGTTTTGAATATTATCCAAAGCAATGGAAAGGATCGGGTGAATCTTGAAGAGCTTATCATAATTTGCATCGCCACGCGCCGGGGAGGGAAAAGCAAAAATAGTTGTGCTCTCTTGGCCGCTTTTGGCCGCTTCAGGAACTCAAAGCCATTTCAGGTTGGCCGCTTCAGTAGTGAAAGGGTAAATTAATTAATAAGATTTTTCTTGGGATTTTTTTGGGGTTTAACCCATTGACTTTCTCGAGCTTGCTGCGTGTGACATATATCATTACCTGGCACTACGTAGGTATGTGAGCGCTAAAAATTAATAAAGTTAATTGATAATTAACGGGTTTCATGACAAACCAAATAAGGCCAAATTGTGTAGAAAAGTGCTCTAGACCAGCACATCATCGAAGACTTGAACTCAAAGATAAGTTACAACTAACACAAGAAAAACAACTGAGGAAATCGATGGATGTATTCACACATTTGCAAAATATGAATGCGTGATCAACTGACGATCTGGATATTATTTGTTTTGTCAAGATACTAATCTTCAGTGGTAATGCTCGAGATGTTGAAAGTCCTTCAATTACCAATTTATTTTAGGATAAAAATACCTCGTTACTTGATGGTAACAGCTAAGTAAGAAGAATTTGAAGACTTATTTTTGAGAAAGCTATCCACGAGGTCCGTGAAGTGCACGCTGAAGACTGTAAGTGTTCGAAATATTTTCCCACAGACAACATGTAAGAAACACACAGATTTGAGGTTTAAAAATAGAATTTATTGTCATGTTTATATCGAGATTAGTCCTAAAAGCTAACTTTTAAACTTTCCCTTCCCCT
>NC_090869.1:45442733-45445233 GCF_036669935.1 Montipora foliosa
TTTTCAAAAGACTCTTAAATTTAAAAATCGATTGTTATGACTTGTGGCTTGGTAGAATGTTCCAAACTGAAGGTGCTCCGGAGACATACGCTCCTAGAGTTTTCTTTGTTTTCGCGGTGGGTGGCATGAGCAGAAGTCTTGCGTTGATCTCAGTGACTAACGTTCATGTTTCCTAATCCTGACAAGATCACACACATATCCTGGAGCCATACCATGAATAGCCTTGAAGGTTATGACAGCAATTTTGACACAGGCAGCCAGTGTATCGCATGTAATACCAGTGTGATGTGGCTGTAGCGTGGAGTTCCACAGGTCAAATAAGCGGCACTGTTCTGTAATCTTTGTAGTTTACCAATATGTATGTCTGGGTTTCCAAACAGCAAGCTATTGCAGTAGTCGATGCGGCGGCGATGAGTGCATGGATCAGCACATGGACTTGCACATTTGATTTATTCAGACCGTACTCCCAAGTATTTTTGTGACTGAGGCTGGAGAAATTATGGTATTACCATTACACAAACCACCTTCATTAATTTTCACTGACTGCTGTTTCGCCAAGGAGCATAAGCTTGGTCTTTCCATTATTTATCTTCAATTTGTCAGTAATCATCCAAGCTTAAATGTCCCCAATACAACTTTCCATGCTCTTTACAGCATCATTGGCAGAAGTGATACAATTTGGACTAAATGATAGATACAATTGCGTATCATCAGCGTGTGCATGCGTTGATAGAAGATGACGTTTGATTATGTCAAACAGTTTGCCGGCATATATGGTGAAAAGCAGCAGTCCAAGACATGAGCCTTTGGGGACGCCACACTCCGAGTGGAACTTTTCAGGCTGGCACAGTTCGATTGTCACCCGCTGCAACCTAGTGGTTAGATGTAACACGAACGTTTGTGTAGTTTGATCAGGTACGGTGATTCAAATCAATAAGAGTGATTCGCTCTGCAATTTTACGGGGAATTTAACTGGAAGAACGGTCAAATAGGACTCCTCTGCTCCTGTGCTGTGTTTATGCAAGAGTATAAATATAAGGATTTGTATGGGGAAAACGGTTTTTCTCAAAATTCAAACAAAAATGTACGATTTAAAATTAAAAAATAGCTTACCTTGCTTCGGTCTTGTGTGTCTGTCTCTGGTACGGTTTCTGGGTCGATAAAGAGCAATTTAGGAGGTTTTTGGTCCCTCTTTTTTCCCTCTATATTTCCCTCTATATATCCTTTCCCAAGGGTGGGGAGCCGAACAGAGATTACTGAAGGAAAAGGGCCATAAATTCGCTCCCAAGGCCTTGATCACCTCCAAAGATCACGGACGATCCTTTGCCACCCATTCATCTTCTTCGTTTGAGTCGCTTGTACACTGAGAAGGCCAAACTCTGCATATCGGATGAGCTTTACCGTTGGAAAATCGCCCGTCCCAGATTATGCTGACTAATGAAAACCATAAATCGTGGACATCCCCGATAATCTGGTATGGTCTGGGACGAATTGGGAAAATAGGAAGCATTTCTATTTCCCAACGTGTCCCAGATTTTAGCGATCGTCGGCAATCATTCCTGGCATATGAAAACTCATTTGTACTGTCGGGGAGACGTCGGCGGTGATTTTAGCTCGTTACTAAATCCTGGAAATTGCAAGTTTCAATTTTTGGCGCACTTTACATTTTCCACCAAAGTCACTATCAGGAGAATCTGAACGTGGAGGGGGGTGGAAGTAAGCTTATTTTCTTGACATCGTGATCCACTATTTTTGTTGTCCATGAATCGTGATGTACCAAAAACCGTGCTGTGAATCTTGATTTAAGTGTACTCAGGCAGTGTTTACACGAACATGGTTTCATTTGTAACCGCATCGTTTTCGATGCTGTTACGCCTTCTGTTTACACGAACCGGTCGAGACCATTGGGGAAATCGTGTCGATTTCAAAACTCTGCCAAAAGTGGAGCGTTTTCAAAATGATATGGTGTCATCTGTCGTGTAAACAGCAAAACTGCATCAATTTGAATATGGTTACTATTTTGGCGCAAAATTTGCATTTGCGAAAACGATTCCATGTAAACACTTCCAAACTACATCAATTTTGACGCGGTTTCAAAGTCATGAAACTGTGTCAATGTTAAACTGCATTCATGTAAACGCTGCCTCAGTGAAACCCAAACTCAGCTCAACTCCTTGATTGTGAGTCATTAATACACATACATTGGAGAAAATGAAACGTTAATTAAACTGGAAGGACCGTGACTGGAATCTTGTGGAGTAATTTAACTTCACTGTGACACTCCTCTGTGCCAATGGCTTCTTTTTTACATTTTAATGCCTTTTCCCTAGGAGTTTTATTGACTCGTGGAGATCGTGCCAACAGGTGGTTGAGGTTAAAGATGAATTCATATATCTTATAGAAAAAAGAATTTCCTTGAGTTCTTGACTCTGCCCGCAACCTAGGAAATTCAGTGTACGAAAGTACCAAAAGGATAACTATCTGAGCCGCATATTATATC
>NC_090869.1:45450233-45455233 GCF_036669935.1 Montipora foliosa
GAGTCGCTCGAAATGTTTGAGGAATTTTTATCAGATACTAAATGAAACAAACAGAACGAATTTTTAACTAGATTAGCTAAAGAGAGATTTGATCTCGTCCATCAATACAAAGCAAAGTCAATGTCAGGTCATGAATTGATAGAAGCCATTGAATTCCACTTGGCGGGAGAGATTGACAAAATTCCTTTCTCGTAAGAAATATGACGGGAAAAATTCAAATATAAGTTTAGGATATTTCTTTTACCTCGTCTGTCCCGTCTGCTTCTTGCAAAGATTGCTGATCCTCCTTGTTGTCACTGTCGCTGTCGTCAGATACCTCACAGAACTTTTGCAACTTTGCTGTCTTCTTCTCTGTGAAGGATAACATGTATGGAACATTGGTTTTTTATTGTGATGAAGAAATCAAGAATGTGACGAAGAATCTAATACAGAGATTCAAGGAAGGTAAAGAACAACCACCTTATGTGAACAGTCTTACTTCATTAAAGGAAGGAGAGTATCGGTTTGGTATGGAGGAGACTGAAACGGTTTTCACGATATTTTATTTCTCGAATGCAGAATCCTTTGTCGACATGTATAGGGTTTTGCTTCATTTCTTCCCATCCGATTAGATCGATATATGTAACTTCGAATATGAAAATGAAGATGATTTTTGTTGTTTTACAATTTTTTTCAATTTAAATGAGTTTCAATTTTATGATTTACCGAGCAGAGAAGAGTTGTGCGAATGGTTGGATTTTAGATTCATAGAGTCACAATTGATGGAACAATGATAGAACTTACCACATTTCTCACAAAGGAAATGTAGATTCTGTTTTGCAGCATTGGGAAGATATCACTTTTTCAGGTCAGCTCTTTCTTCCAATTTTTCATAATTGAAGATGATGTCGTAATCAAAAAGATATTAAAAAACCCTAAAGGGAAGATCTGCTGGTGGTCTTAATCCCTCGTTTTTCATGAATCTGTTTGTTGGAAAAATAATTCGCAATCATGTCTTCTCTTCAAGAGTTGGAATCTCTTGGATCTGATGAGGTGTTGCAAATTTTTTCAATATATCTCTTTCTTCCATTTCTTCCATTGACGCATTTCTGGAGATTTTGATACGAGCATGGTTCTCGGTGAAATTGTTCATGAGAAAATCCGTATCAGCTGATAAGTTTGTCTCATCCGTCCACAGTGATTCTAGTACCAGTGTAACTCCGCTTAAAACCGAACTGTCGAAGAAGAAATAAGAAATTTCCCCATAAACAGCGTGTAAATCGCGAGAATACAACGAGTTGGATAGGGGAAGTGATTCCCTCATGCTACGGGAACTTTCAAATAAGATTAAGTCGATGTGGCTGGTGTGTCAAACTTCATAAGTCCTGTGGAAGGACTTATTAACATTTTGTCCATTGCTTTTTGAAAAAAAAAATGGGGTTAAAGGATTTGGCAAAACTGAAAATAAAAACAAATGTATAAATTTAAAAGAATATAAAAGAAAAAATATATATAGGTTTTGCTTTGTTAAACTCGCATTTCTTCTTAACCTGAAAAAGATTTTTGAAGTAATGATGGTAGAAAAAAAGTCTTTATTTATATGGAGATGGGGTTTTTTAGATCTTCCTTTTTTGGTAAGTTAAGACAGCAGGTCGTCAGGATCACATCCATTCAAAATAGCACGTGTTGTTCTCATAAAAGAACGTGATGGTATTAAATTATTCGACAATTCAATCATTCAGTGTTGTTCTCAGAAAAAGAAAACGTGATGGCATTACTATTCGACAATTCAAACATTCAATTTTGCGTTATGAATTGAACCTTTGAATTGTTGCGTCACATTTTTCTTTTTTGGGGAGAGGGAGAGATTACTGTGGCTCATTTTTGTCGTCCACATATATCTTTTGAGGGGAGGGGAGATTGCTGTGGCTCATTTGTGTAGTCCCCATATGATTTTAGTCTTTTTAATCTAACAACACAAAATTTTTTTTTAATAATCATTTTATTAAGACATGATAAAACCTTCTACATTAAAATCTCATCCTTTTATTCCTTTCCGAAAATCTTACATTCCCACACTTGAAAAAAGAAAAAACTATTCTTATTAACATCAAGTAAATCTTATGGTTCTCATTATTTATTTTAGCTTCTTGCAAGTGATATGCCAAACCGGCCTTTGCTGCCTTGTTATCCTTTCCACGGTTGGTTGTATCAAGTTTAAACCATGCTTCCAAGTTTTTTGCATTTTGAGAATTTGGTGGATACTTGGCTGACTTCGTGAAATCACATTTCTTTCCTTTCTCTTTTGTAATACCACAAGTGTAAATCAATCCACCCTTTAAAATCGGATTACTGGACGTGCTAGGCACTATGACAGCTAATTCATCGTGTTGTTTACATCGAACTCGAGGATTTGGATACTTGTACTCTTTTAAAACATTGTATTTTATCGCTATCAAATAGCTAGCCCATTCGGCTTCACCATTCTGCCAACCTAAGTTACATCCTCCTGAACTACACATTACATAAAATAGATCTTTTTCATTGGTTTTTCCCACGTTCAACTTAGAGTCACACACTGGACATTTTTGTTCCATTAGACTTAGAGCTTCTATTGCCTCGTCGTTTTCATCTTCTTCTTCTTCTTCTTCCTCTATCGGTGGTGGGGCTGGTATGATGATGTCCGCTTCACTTGTCTTTGGTGCTTTCGGCTATAAAAATGAGAAGATTAATAAGTATATAGTTTATACCTTGAAAGATATATATGAAATACATCATACATTGCACTGCGGGTATAAAATCAAATAAAACCATGTTGTCTCGCAGTGATGAGCGCAAATTTCTATTGCGTTGAGAAGCCTGAAAATTTTTTTTTTTTTTTCCAGGACTTCAACGGGATTTGAACCCGCGACCTCGCGATACCGGTGCGATGCTCTAACCAACTGAGCTATGAAGCCACTGACGTTGGGAGCTGGTCACTTCTGAGTTCAAAACTTCCTGTGATAAGTAATTATGAGTGAAAGATATATATGAAATACATCATATATTGCACTGCGGGTATGAAATCAAATGAAACCATGTTGTCTCCCATTGATGAGCGCAAATTTCTATTGCGTCGAGAAGCCTGAAAAAATTTTTCAGCACTTCAATGGGATTTGAACCCGTGACCTCCCAATACCGGTGCGATGCTCTAACCAACTGAGCTATGAAGCCACTGACGTTGGAAGCTGGTCACTTCTGAGTTCACAACTTCCTGTGATAAGTAATTATGAGTGAAAGGTATATATGAAATACATCATATATTGCACTGCGGGTATGAAATCAAATGAAACCATGTTGTCTCGCAGTGATGAGCGCAAATTTCTATTGCATCGAGAAGCCTGAAAAATTTTTTCAGGACTTCAACAGGATTTAAACCTGCAACCTGGCGATACCGGTGCGATGCTCTAACCAACTGAGCTATGAAGCCACTGACTTTCATATGAGCCACTTTCATATATATCTTTCACTCATAATTACTTATCACAGGAAGTTTTGAACTCAGATGTGACCAGCTCCCAACGTCAGTGGCTTCATAGCCCAGTTGGTTAGAGCATCGCACCGGTATCACGAGGTTGCAGGTTCAAATCCCGTTGAAGTCCTGAAAAAAATTTTCAGGCTTCTTGACGCAATAGAAATTTGCGCTTATCACTGCGAGACAACATGGTTTCATTTGATTTCATACCCGCAGTGTAATATATGATGTATTTCATATATATCTTTCACTCATAATTACTTATCACAGGAAGTTGTGAACTCAGAAGTGACCAGCTCCCAACGTCAGTATCTTCATAGCTCAGTTGGTTAGAGCATCGCACCAGTATCGCGAGGTCGCGCGTTCAAATCTTGTTGAAGTCCTGAAAAAATTTTCAGGCTTCTTGACGCAATAGAAATTTGCGCTGATCACTGCGAGACAACATGGTTTCATTTGATTAGTTTATACCTTCTTGACTTCAGATTTGTTGGATGGAGGTCTTCCTCTTCTTTTTGTAGCCTTTTTTTTTCTCTTCCATTTTTTTCTCCATTTCCTCTAGTGCTGTTATCTGTTGATCGTCATTGGTTTCTGGATCATCGTTTATAAAGTCGTTGTCTGATTGAGTGGGTTGATCATCATTTTCGTTTTCCTTTTCGTCGTCGCTTTCTATCTCAAAAGCTTTGTGTCTGGATCCTTGAACCTATTCTTCGTCGGCTTCTGATAAGATGAAATTCATTTTGAGAAAGGCAAGCAAGTGAGATGAAAAAAGAATGTAAAAGCGCTTTTATATTGACTTGTATTATTCGACCAACACCCATTTTTTATTAAACACAGGAAACACATAATAATCTAATTGGCCCAAAGATCGAGTTTGTCCAGACCCACGTATTACATAATCTTCATCATCATCATCATCATCATCATCATCATCATCCCACATGCGTTCCTCATGTATTCTGTCATCTGTCATTGGCATTCGTGTTTTTAGTAATTGACTTTCCACCATTTCTTCCAAAAGAGGGTTGCTTGTTAATCTTTTTTTTCCTTTAGAAGTGGAGGGAGTTGAAAGATTTTCTTTATTGAAATCTCTTATCTGATGTAAGAATGAAGATTCTCTTCGAGGTCTGAACAGTTCCAGACCTTAATTGTAAATCAGGTAGGTTTAAACTGTCAAGATCGTCTTCCTCTATAAATTCTGTTCCCCCACTTCTTACGACGTCTCTGTTATAGGCATTAATTTCATCTAACGAAATCAGTGGTGGCCGGGGAGGGAATGGAGTCCAAGAGGTGAAAAAAGGTCACTTAACCCATATAGATGGTCTGAAGTTCTTTCGTCTTCTCCGTACGATGAAGATACTCTCGAGTATTTTGACGGAGGAGTAGAGAGACGGGTTGGTTTTGGAGGAATAGGAGGGCGTTGTCTCGAATTTGTGCCGACAGCCATCGAATTTCTGTTGTTATTTGGACCGACATCAACCATGCAAAATTGAGATATGTTTTGAAGATT
>NC_090869.1:45465233-45470233 GCF_036669935.1 Montipora foliosa
GTTCTAGAATCTCATTGTGAAAGTGTATAAGCAAGCGAGTCTGAGCGATATTTTTAACTATTTTTCACAAGCGGACAGAGTTGGCGTTAGCTGTGTTTAGTCAAGTGTGACAGAAGCAGTAATTATTCAAGTTGGCGGAGGCCGTGTAAGTTTAGTGCTGTTTAGAGTTTTCGTGGAAACTACGTTCATTTTGGAATATATCTTCTTGTTGTTGTTCTGACAACCCTACGCCCAGTTTAGTTTGCAAGCTACCTGTCCTCAAAACATTCGAACTCGTAACAAAGTTGTTCTCTATTTCGGATTAAAGATCGTCTAGCACTATTATACCCGGGGGTTGGTTTTCTCCAAACAACAATCTGACGTTACTAGGCAAACCTTTATGCATGATAACTCCCATTTTTACTATCTCATTGGCAATAGGTTGCCAGACGGATCTATTAAAGTATACAATTCGACTTATTTTTTTCCCATCTTCTGTAACAAAATATTCGTTGGGTCTAGAAAGTAAACGTTTCAAGAAATGAGTTTTTCCTGTTTCCGTGTTTCCATATATTCCGATGTTACTCGGGTGAGTGAATTTTGGAAACGAGACACGTTCACACAGTTACATGGTTTTGATAGAAATACTTTCTCTTTCTACTTACATTCGATTTTATGTGGTTACGAGGTTTACATATTTGATGATCTTCTTTTAAATTATTTCGTATGAGATTTTTTAAAGTTAAAAAACATGATGGAAAAGAATGAGATGTAAACAGGAATTTTGTGTTTCATTGAATGACGCATTCGTAAACCGATAATCATATTTATCTCGTCACCTTATCGCGTAATTTTTTAATGCCCAATCCGACAGCTCCGCTCAAAGCTCCAGTTCCTTAATGCCGTGAGGACTGTGGGAAGAGCCGCCGCTAAAAGTGGAAAGAATCCACCTTTCTGTTTTCTTCTTTGTGCTCCAGCCAAAACCTGAGCTGTCATAGGGAGAAAAATTCCTTTTCCCCTTTGTTTTCGTTTGGTTTGTACATAATTTCTAAGAAGACTTTCTCCCTTATTAGTCATCATTCTATAAGTTGGAAAGGCACTCCTGAGCAAAGCTTGTTTCAGCACGTTTTTAACGAGTTTCCCAATATCAGATAAAATTTGTTTTCTTAGCACACTACCGGCTACCCTCCGCCCCCTTTTTTGTTTTGCAGCATTCATCCAAGAAGAACTGGCTTGATTACGCGGTCTCTTGTATACTTTCAAAGCCTTTCCACATAAGGTCTTATCATGGCCGCTCGACTTCTGGGTCTCGGTTTACCGGCATGTTTACCGTGCATGTACCAACCGTTCACCATAGTATGTGATTTGGCTCTTTTATTTCCCTTTCGTATCATACCCACTTTATTTAGCATGGTGTTTATGGAATAAGGATCAGCCGTTTTCTTATTCAATGCAGGTCTGATTTTAACTAAAAATCCTCTAACATCATCTCCTATTCTTTGTCTTGGACCCATTCTTTTAGGAGGTATCATGACAGTATCTGAATTAGGATCAAAAGTGGGTAATTCCATAGTTAATCTTTTTCTCTTTGACCCTCTATTAACACGCCTGTTCGCAACATCAATTCCCGAATCAGGAGTTGGCCCTGCCATTCCCATTAATGCCCTAGCAGCGTTAGCTTCGGCAGACATTCGCCTTCTATTTTTACGCGGTGTTTTTCGTGTATTAGCACCACCAAATTGTTCGTAAGGATTAAGTCCACCCGAATATGGTCCATTGTTATTTTTTTTAACCTCTATGTTCTTGTAAAATTCTACTACCTAAATAATCTGTTTTTCCCATCTTTAAGTCAAAGGTCTTCTCCTTATTTTCAATAGAGCAGTAACTTTAGCGTTTTTCAATCTTCTCGCTCTCGTTTCAGCAAATCGAATGAAACACTAATAAAAACATCGAATTTATTCTATTCCAAATCAATCTTTTGGGGGAGTAATAAATGAAATCTCTAGAAAGGTCAAAAGGAATCACGTCTATATTTTGTGTTTTTTCTTTTCAGACAATCTCTTCCATCACAAAATCACAATCTATAAATATAAATTGAAACCAACTAGGAGAAACCAAAGCCCAAATGGGATAATCGTATGATCGTGCTATTTCAATACAATACATACTTAATTGACCGCTCCCCATAGGGGCTTTTCAGGGCCAATGAAACACAACGAAACGACAGAACAGAACAACAACAACTGTTAAGAATCCCAACTGGCTGGAGGCAAACCAGTTGGCTATTTACAAGTGCGGCTGGGAAGTTGAACCAGGGACTACCAGGATCAAATTCAACGAGTGGTCAGAGCGGGTCTTGAACCCGGGATCTCCGGATCTCAAGGCAAGCGCCCTAACCACTCGGCCAAATCCTTCTCCATCCGCTTGTTGCATCTAGCCTTACCCCCTTTAATTTGTCCCCCGTCTTAAGAACAGTGAGACTACATCTTCAAGAATTAATGTCTTGAATAAATTAAGAAACCTTATTTTTCGAATTTAATAACCCCAAAACTCTAGCCATTCTCACATTTACTTCTAATTTGCTACTTCCTATTTCTATTTTACTCTTATTTTTAAAATGATGGATACTTATTTTAAAATCACACTGACTTTTATTCACCTTTTTGGCAAAATCTCCTAATGTACTCATTCTAGATTATGGTAAATGAAACGAACATTCTGTACCATCCGATTTTGTGAAAACAAAGGCCGTTTCTTGACTATCTCTATCACTTTCCAACACATTATGAAAAGTAGGTTTGTCTAGACATAACGATTCCAGTGCAACTTCATAATCGGTTGAAAAATGACAAGGTTTATAATTAAAATTAATCGTTAACCTTCCATCCGCGTCTGTCATACCATCAAATTGTAAATAATCTGGTCTAAGATAATCGTTTCTTCTTTTTTCCATTTTAAACTGTTTCAAACCAATTATTTCGTGCTTTTCTAAAATAGAGACTAACAAAAGTGACACCAAAATACTCTCTACATCGATCTCAATCGAATTGACGAACAGACTATTTATCTTGTGCATTTATCTCTCTCTTTTATTCTGATCAAAGACCAGATTTCCTTGATCATGTAATCTTATAATGGGATCGAAAAGATGATCTATTTTTTTTCCATCGGCATAAAATGGGGTAAGAGAAGTTATATCAGGGTTGGAAAGTTTTACCATTGCCACATCTTCCGATGTTAAATGTTCTATTGGTTTATTTACGAAATAAAAATCGTCCATATCATATTCTCGTGTCAATGTGGTCTTCACCTTGTCGGCCTCCAAGACTTCGACAGTTCTGGCTATCTTCAACTTCTTTCCCCCCTCCACTTCCGTTCTTTATTTCAATTAATTTTTCATTAGTTGTTGCAATTACTGTTCCAACCACTACAATGGATGAAATAGGGATTAATCTATTCGTATTCACTGCTAATGTAAAAGAATCAGTCGATTGCTTTCCGGTATGAAAAACAACAAAGTTGCTAGATTCTTAACATTCAATTCGATTGAAAATTTGCTTTTATCAAAATTAATAATAGACTTCCCCATAGAATCTAAATCTGAGGCCTTTACCAGTTTTTCGGTAGCCACAATGAAAATTCCCATTTTTTGATTTATTGATTTTAAATACGTTTCCATTCCTCTAAATATGTTATCTTTTTGTTCTGTACCATCGTGATTTGGGAACTCTCTATATGGTTTATTAGTAAGTCTGTTAGCCCAATAAGGTAATGTATTGCTGAACAAAAATCGATTTCTTCAATGATGGGCCCAATTTACAATTGCATAGTAACCCATAACAGGGGACAAAACCCTACTCCACGACAGACATTTTCTTGATAAAAATTCTTTCATCATATCCCACAACGATGTAGATTTTAAACCATAACTCGAACTCTGTGAAGCTTTTCGAACATCGTTTATCCAATCTACAACCCCATTTGTCAAGCGATAAAAATCAAGATTTCCATTTTCAGATCGCTGTCACGTAATTTATCACTAATTTTTTAGTACTAGTCGATCTTACCCAATGCAACTCCTTTCCAATCTCGTATGTCTCCTCAGTGACTTCACATTTCGTATTATATTTTTTTTAGGTAGAATACCACTGTCTATAACCTTATCATTTGGATCCTTAAAACGATTATCCAAATTAATTATTTGTTCATTAGCTAAGACGATTTCGTAAATCTAGATCTAAAGGTAATTTGCTTTTAAAATGAGAACTTACTGAATCTTCATCATTTATCTTAGTTACCTCCTTATCGTTAGAAAATAACCTAATGAAAAAATTGTCGTCAACGTTCTCCCATTCATAATATTTATTGGAACTCATTTTTTTACCCACACACTGGTATTCACAGGATAATCACTTAATTGTCTAAATTCTTCTTTTCCATTTCTCTTCAAAACTTTACCTAATCTAGGAGAAGGCGGTAATTCTACTTTCTGTGATTCGTTTTGCGTAAAACTACCTTCGATGAGTTTGCCGGCCAAATCCTTAATCTTAAAAACATTAATATCAAAACGGGGATATCTTCTAAATCGTTTATACACTTAAAAACACTTCTCTTGTAAAAGTACCCTTATAATCCTTACTAAACGCCATTCGTTTATTTGTCAGTCTGACCTTGTCACCCACCTTCAATGAAAGAGGTTTTCTTATCACATACGATATACGGGATAAGTTAATCCTTTCGTTGATCAAATTAGACAAGATGGCTCCGTTATTTGCTTCATTGATTTCGATGGGTGCAAGACCAGTTGCCGAATGTTTTCTATTATTATAATTTTTAATGACAAGTCGAATCAACTCCCTATTAGTCTCCTTTTTTTAATGTAACTTATATTTATAAAAGAAAAATTGAAAGGTACCGGTTAAACCTCTCTATCAAACTCGCTTTCAAATCTGTCGTTACTCTAAAATGTTTTATAGAATTGTCATCACAATAACTCTGAAACCACTTATTAAAATACTCAC
>NC_090869.1:45482733-45492733 GCF_036669935.1 Montipora foliosa
TGCTAATTCGAAGCTTATCGCCTATTTTGAATTTAAGTTTTGATGATATTTGCTCCATATCACCATATAAATTGAAATATACTAAACCTCGATTCTTTTTATTAGATGCTTCTACGGGTGTCATTTTTATTGAACTACGCTTAGTGTTATTATAGTGTTTTAATATTTTAGGCAAAAAGTCTAAATATTGTGTATTGCCTTGTATAGTAAACTGCTTCCACATTTTGTTTTTAATTGTACGATTCCACCTTTCAACTACACTAGATTTTTCTTCATTCTCTGTTGAATACAATGTTATTTTATTCTTAGCTAAGAGGTCTTTTACATGTTTGTTGCAGAACTCTGTCCCTTTATCTGTCCGCAAAAACTGAGCTTTTCTTTCATCTTTAAATATGCTTTTTAACGGTTTCTCTTTGTTTATCTTTCAATGGTACAATCCATCCATATTTATTGAAAACTTCTATCACCATAAGAAGATACTTGTATCCTTTATTCCATTTGCTGAATTGTTGCATTTCAACTAAGTCTGCAGTCCATATTTCATCAATATGATTTACAATAACTCTTCTAGTTTTGAATTTTGATTGACTCTTGATTGTTTCGTGTAATTCATTCGCTAATTGTTGAGCCCAATCATAATTACTCAACAGCGATTTACGTTTTTTGGATTTAACACCAAGTCCTAATAATTTCTTTGCTTGAATTGTATATTTTAGTGGTATTGGAAACCATGGTCTTTGATTAAAAGAAATATATCCTATTTGTTTTATCATAACATCATCAGCTTGATGCTTTTTTGACAAATTATCTCCAGCTTTGCTATAAGCTATATCATGTTCCCGACAATTAGCATCTAATTTATTAATAATTTATTAATTGGATCCCGAATTGATGGATCATTACTGTTCAATCTCTCTTCTAGTTTTGTGCCTGGACCACAGTAATTATATTTTTTGCCAGTTGGAGTTGTAAGATGTAATTCTCCAAGCTTAGCTAACTGTTTTCGAATATCA
This sequence comes from Montipora foliosa, assembly GCF_036669935.1. Classification (NCBI taxonomy): domain Eukaryota; kingdom Metazoa; phylum Cnidaria; class Anthozoa; order Scleractinia; family Acroporidae; genus Montipora; species Montipora foliosa. The sequence continues at coordinate 45,483,747 of NC_090869.1, forward strand.
AGAGAACCACCATCAAGGTCTTTCCTATTTATTTTATAATTTTTCTTTGGTCGTATTTTAGCTGACAATTGATCAAGAGCTTCTGAACCAACTTACTTTACAAGAAGATTCAATTTGCTCATACCATAATTAATCATTTTTCCCTGTAATTTAGGGTTTCTTAATGCTTCTAATCCATAATAACGACCCATGTCAACAGCTTTTTTACCAAGATAAGGAGTTCCTTTTGTACTAAGCATTTCAGCTCCAATATTTCCTAAATCTGAAACAATTCCTTTGCCCACCCTAATAGATGGGCTATTTAGTTTCCCTGATTTTGTAACAAATGGAGTCTTTAATTCCGCATTCAGCACAAGTACGATAAAACATAAGTCTACCATTTTTAGCTGTTTTATAACCACTTGGTTCAATACATTCAGTTTGTTTTCTCTGTTTTACACAATAACTTTTAACCATTTATATACATAAATTATATATTTTTAAAATAAATGATTAAAAAACGATTGTTGATCCATTGATCATTCATATCAAATTTGGCATTATGGATTAGTGCTATTTGTCTTTCCAATAAGTAATACAAACACCAATACCCACATAAAACACTTGATCTCTCTTGCATTTCATTTTATTAAGATAACTGGCAACTTTTTTGGTCATTAACAGACCGAAAGAATCAAAGTATTCAGTATATTTTTTGTCTATACTTCTATATGCTACCCAATGCGTACCTTGTCCAATCGTTGTATCTAAATTGATTATCCCACATTCTTTTTTAATTTGTTTTGGAAGATTGTCTCTTGAATATATGCCTCGAAAATGTTTTATATCAAGCTTTTGACCCAATCAATCAGATCAAAGTTGCTTAGTGGTTTGTTAACAAATTTTACAGTATTTTTTCCCAAAATTGGAATGTTTTTGAACGGTGAATCCTAGAAGCAATCCTTTGCCTTTGTTTGGTTTCTTTTTTTTTAATTCCAAAACCGTGAACAGGCGGAATTCCATAATTTGTTTTTGGTATTATTGGTGGTACATATATTGGCAAAGATATACGAGATCTTGATCTATTAACCTGTAATCCGTTACCAAACAGTTTTGGAAGTAAATTCATTGCTAATGGTATGCCAATTGAAGCAAGAGCACTCCAAAAGTCACCGTGTTGCATTTGTTTTTTTGTTGGCCTTAAATACATATTTCCACCTGTTTGATAAGCATTATTGAGGTTATGCTTTTATTTCATTGTTAACAAATTCAACATTGGAACCATTTGTTTTAATTTGTTGTTTGGAATTATCATCCCTCCTTTTTTACCAAATATTTTATCAATAATGTTTTCACCTAATCCAGCTAAAGCTCCCGATAATAAAGGTCCTCCTATTTTACTAACACCTGGCATCACGTTTGGTAACAACTTAGTAGCTAAACTAAAAATATTTCCACCAACTTTTCGTATTTGATTTTTACTAATTTTAATATCAGTTCCTGTGCTATTTTTCATTGATTTTTGTATTTTTTTAAATTGTTTTTGTAAGCATAAGCTTATCAGGACCAGATTATTGAGAATTAGATAGTCTCAATGTTACTGCTGATTTGTTGTTTCTTGATTTTGCTAATGATTGCTTTTGGTCTGGTGATAATTTTACACCATAAGGAATATATTTTGTTGTCATATCTTGTATATAATTAAATTAGATAAAAACGTGTATTATCATATTATACACAAGATAAATTTAATTTAATAAAAAAAGAATTTATCTGAATAACTGCTTTCCATTTCTTCATTTCTCGCCTAGAGTTAGGTCTTAAAGTACTTACTCCAAAAATGAAAAAAAAAAAATGGGGGTCACCGACTTTGTTTCGGAGAAAATGGCAGTGGAAAAATGCCTTAATTTCGAGAAATCGGTCATAATAGCGAGATGTAGGCTCATCTGCTAATCCATCGAAAATCATAAAAATAAACTGTTGGAGTGAAAGTTTCCGTGCATAGGTTTTTAGGAGTGAGATTTTTAGATAATTGTATGCCGCTAGGGATGTGGTAAACAGTAGAGTTCATCCTCGACGAGCGTTTTCGTAAGCTCTATCCGTTGCAACCACTACCAGAATTCGATGGCACGAGGAAAGAAAATGTTAAAAAAAGATAACTTCTTAAGGTGAGAATTTTTTCATTTCATCATATTTTGTAGATAGTAAGTAAAGTAAGTGATTCATGATTTAAAAAATAGGGGAAATCGATGATCTGAACGAGTAAAATCGATGTGATTTTGCAAAGCTCTTGGAAAAGTTCGTTTGTCACGCTCTTGCGTGACCTGTCGGGCAAGGACTGGAACCCAAGAGAGGATCGATCGTTGAAGAGATGAAAGGTTTTTACCGAAGAAAAAACCTTTCTCGAGCATAGCAACGAAGTTTTAAGCAGGGGTCATCTTCATTTGGTTGGTGTTTTGTATAATATCTCTCCATTGCCGTCATGCTCATCCTCTGGAGTGTGTTTTTTGTGAAATTCAATCGCTGATTGTTTCCACGCAGGTCCGCACTGTTCAAGCGGACGAGGACAAAAATACTGCTCAATTTTCACGAAAGTAAAGGAAAAGAACTTTAAAAACATGCATTCACTTTGAACTTAAGTTCGTAGGGTAATAAAAACATTAAAAAGAAACAGCCCCATTAAATTTACGCAACGGTTCGTCCTCGAGTTTTCCAAACTTTCAGCCACTAGACTACTCGATCAGCTACCTTTTCCAGAGCTTTTCCATCCTCCCGCTCACTTCTCTTTGAAGTTTCATGATGATTCGGAAATAAATGTGCCATTCTTTTGCCGGCCTGGAATTTTTTCCTCGGCGTTTTTGTGGCCATGTTATTTTGACTGATGCTTGAAAAACTTGTATGAAAGTCAAGTAGACTAGTGCACGACTGATAAAACCTCGCGAATGTCAGTCGTGCAGTAGTCTACTTGACTTTCATAAATATTTTAAATCAATTTTGACTGATCACGATCTTCTCTGATCCAACGCTGTGCAAGACTTATTGTCCACGGTTTTTGCAAAGGTTTTAAAACCTCAACTTCACTAATGCTCGAAGTAATGCGTGACAGACTGCGTGACATATTACAGTCGCGTTACCTGCGCAGTAACGTTGCGCACAAACAATTAGCGCGAACGTCCTTAAAACAAGAGCGTAAATTGAAAAAGCTGTTGCTGTTGCTCCTGATAATTTATAGTGAAAAGTTAGTTTTACTGTACTGTCTTTCAAATCAGATCTTTGTTTTGTTAAATCGAAATAAATGAATTGATACAGTGACAGAAAATTGTTTCTGTTTAAAAGAATACCTTGAGAATATTCATTATTTGCATGAACATATTTTAAAATATCACGATAAACCCTTGTTAAATCTGTATCTGGCTCATAATGTCTACCTGGATATTCAATACCATTTATAAGTTCATGCCATGCATCGGTTAATATTCTCGGGTTAGTTGATACTGAAAATGTATTATACAAAAATGGATTTTCTGCTTGTAAATCAATATTGGCATCATTAATGAAAAATACAAAAACATGCCGTGGTTTTGTTTCACCTGAATTAATGACATAATTTCCATTTGATTTTGAGTTGAATTGCTTCGAGAAACAGTTTCTTTTAGATATGTCCAGTTTTGAGATTTAAGATAATTTTTCAAATACATACTTTATCCTTGACTGCTACATGTGATTTGTGGGAGAACGCATGTTTTATGAGTCAAATGAGTCAATGAGTCAATGAGTCATGAGTCATGAGTCAATGGACTCACAGTCAATATAGCAATAATTTGTTGATTAAACCTAAGCCCTCGTTTCAGTGATTAGGCCTAAGCACTCTCTGAAATTTTAGCTTTCCTTTTATGGTTTAATTAACTGCATTTACTCGTTGACTCATTGACTCATTGACTTATAAATACTTGACACTCGATTTGTGGTACAACTTATTGCATTTTTTAAAAAATTACACGACAATCATCAGTAGCTTGCCAAATAACTTGATTGTCTGAAGCCAAATCAAACAATATTTCTACTCTTGTTTGTGTAATAATTTGTCTTGTAAAGATTCAAATAAACTGTATCTATTCAATGATAATTCATAATTAACAAAAGTTGATGCTTCTAAAACCGTTTTCCTTTGATGAAAACCTTTACTGTAAGCAGCTTGTGCAGTTCTTTCTTCAGCTGCTCTTGATGTGTCTCAATAATAAAATTCGTTTGTAGCTGTTGTTTCAGCATACCTATGACTGTATTCAAGCAAATTTTTGATATTTACACTATGATTTACATCATTGCAATCATGTACTTTTTTATCACCAACTTTTACTGAAATGTCTTTTATTAATGAGTGAATACCTTTTACAATACCATTGTGATCAGCAATATCAATATTAGTACCATCCATTTTTTGTACTTTAAAGTGCATTGCTATTCTTGTATTATACCAATCGGATGGAGATGCTGAATTTGTATTATCAACAACAAATAGATGGTTTTGCTTTCTTTACTAGCACCATTAGCGGGATTTGCTGTTACCAAAGGCGTTTCTAATTCATGAAAAATATCTTCAATTCGTTCAACATATTTTGGGTTTCTAAACGTTTATACTAGTACATTATATATTAATCTATTCATTCTTTCTGCTATTTCAAAATCTGTTAGTTGTTTTGAATTTTTTTGTTTAAAATTTGTTGGAATTGATTGAAAGTCAGGTTCAACATCTATTGGTATAATATTATCTTCCATTGAAAAAGTCACTTTTTTCTTTGGTTCTATTTTATCTCCAGCCCATTTTCCAGCAAAATCTCCTGTTTTTTCAGCTCCTTTTGTTAAAGCCGTTTCAGCTAGCTTTTTACCCTTCTTTGCAGCTAATTCTTTTGTTGTTTTACCAAATATTGTTTTACCAATATTACTCCAAATACCTTCACCATAGATATGTTTTTTAATGTAACGACCTCATATCTCATTTTGAATTCATTTTTGCTCATATTATATTACTTAGTTATATATTCTTATCTCACTTTTCAATATTAATGTCATAAACCAATCAATATTGTTTAAAACAATATTATCTTTCACTGTAATACGCATTTCGTTTATTATTTTTGTATTAACAGGTGAAAACAGAGCTCTTTTTGGCTCAAAATTGAAAGGATAACTTCTTGTTAAATTATCAGGTGGAATCAAAGCTAATGTATCAGATCTTTTACCAACAGTCAAACTACTATCAATTAAAGTACAACCTATGTCTAATGCATCAATACTATTGGTTATATTTCGAAATTTAACACTGTATTCTGTTGTGTTTATCAATTTTGCATCAAAACCTACAAGTTCACTAAATTTACTATTCCTGAAATCCAGCTGCCAATTTTTTTTAATTCTATAATTACTCTATAACTTGAAAGGACAAATATCAAATTAATTGCATTTTTATCATCACCATTTTGTGAAACAGCTGCTTGAATATAATCATTGAGATCATCGTATGAATACATAGCATCAACAAAAACAATAGTTTCCCATGTTGAACCATTATCATTTGAATATTTTATTTGATTATTACCATATTACCATAAGTACTGTTAATATTATGCCAACTAAATGTCATATGTCATACTTAATCTATCAAGTGCAATACTATATTGCTTGTCTTCATCGAGAGACAATGGAGGACTAAATTTGACTGTAAAATCTTCTGGTTTATTATGTCCAATTATTATTACCTGCAATAATTGAACCACCAAGTAATTCTAATCTATCAAACAAATCATTGACATTATTGTAATAAACAACACCCCTGAGCCAATTTTGCTAACTCTTTTACTTGATCTATGTATTGGAATTTCACTAAGTTTGTTTAACTCATCAAACAACATTTGAGACAATGGGCTGTATCTTTTTTCTACTGTCAAAAGGTCTACTGTGTCAAAATCAGCTTGTTGATCCAATACTTTTTCACCATTTTTTGTTGCAACTAATTGTAAATTGACCAAATAATTTTGGCAATTTTTTGATTTTTGCTCTTTTGAGATAAAGAACCTCTTTCTCGTCCTAATTCTTATTTTAATTTCCCAATTTCATGATTATATTCGTTTATATCTAATTTACCTTCCAATGAAGCCTTAAAAACATCACTTGGAGCATAGAATTTGTAATCTGTCAATCGTTTTATTTCATCTGTATTAAATTTATGATCTAAATCTATTACATACTCCATCATTGTTGGTTGATAATAAACTGTTGTTTTTCCTCGTTTTCATATGTATATCGTGACATTGCAATGTCTTCAAGATCTGAAGATAATTTTTTTTGATCTTGTCAAGTTGTTCAATTAATTGGTCCTATTTTTCATCAATCGTCTTCTTTGTTTCTTCTTGAGCTTTGATTATTGGTTTAAAAGTTTCTGACAATCCAATTTGAGTATCCTGTTTACTATGTTTATACTGTTTGAGTTCATCCTGTATTTGGTTAATCATCTTTCCAGCTTTTATTTTAGCATCAAAAATTTTCTTAAATCGTTCTGTATCCATGTATATAATTTACTTACATATAAATACTTATCTTAACTTATCTTCATTTAACTTAATATAACATAATTTATATACATGGACATACCGAATTACGATCGTAAAAATGAAAAAAAAAGATGCATCTGAAAATTTAGTTGTTGTAAATTTACATCAACTAAACAATAGTGTTTCTAGTGTTTCTTTTGTAGCAGAACAAATACATCTGAAAATAAATGGTAGTAAAGCTTTAACAGGCAATCTCAATCTTAATAACAATAAAATCATCAATCCCAAAAAAGCTTCTTTAAATTCAGATGCGGTAAATTTGGAGCAATTAAACGAAGCTAATTCAGTACTTGAAACCAATGTATCCAAATCATATTTAAAAAAGGATGGCAAAACTTTACTCACAGGAAATCTCAATCTTAATAATCACAAAGTGGTAAATATGGCCATGCCAATTGATAACAATGACAGTGTAAATAAACTATATGTTGACCAAAAAATAGGCGAGAGTGATATCAGCTCACATGAAAATCGTAGAATTGTTTTCAAATATATAACAGATAATTCAGGCGGATTTTCTGCAGATTATGGTATTTCTAGTGTAAATTTAATTAATAATTTCGATGATATGCCTCATAAAATTAGAAAAAAGCATTTTCTTTTACTTTGCAAAAGTCTAATCAAAATTCACAATGTAAAGGAAAATTTGATATAAACCTCTTTAAATTAATCACAGACAATTTTTCAAATAATTATAATTTGGCTATTGAAATTTATTTTAAAAAAGCAGGTTTCACTGTTTATGCAAATGAATTTCTCTCTATGACTATCAAATTTGAAGTTTGAAACATGATTATAGCACATCACGCAACAACAAAAGTATGGAATGAATATCACTACATAAGATCAATATTAACGCTATATCCAAACGGTACTTCAAACCAAATTCAAAGAAGATTGTATATAATTCTGACAGCCAATTATGACAATAATAGCCCATTATCATTGCCAATTTATTTTGTATGTTATGATATAAAAAATGCTGCACTAAATGATATTGACATGAGTATTTATCATCGGGAAAAAGCTTATGAAATATCGTCTGATTACAATGCATATGCCAATTGATATGAATGGAAACGACATTTTAAAAACATCACATTATTTACACGGTTGTCACATCTCGTGACAAATGCATCAGACAAAACTTTTATTATAAATGGAAGTAAAAAAGTCTTGCTCCCAAATGGATCAATAATCAAACAAATTCAAATTTTATATTTAATTATAAACTACTAAACATTCAAATTTATTATGGGTTTGTATTGTCATTACACGATTTTTTCGTATCAGATCAGAATACACAAACCAATCTTGGTTCAGCTGTATTAGTAATTACTGGAACAATAGCAGGCGGTATTACTCTTAATGTTATAATTTTAGGAGCTATTTCAGGAGCTGGTATTATTTTAAAAACATATGATACTGCAAATAAATATGACATAAAAGTTGAATCGACAAGATTTGCATATACTAGTTATTTTAATATATTATCAGAACTCAGAAATAGTTTAAGAAGTGGCGTATTTAATGATTCAATCTATCATAGATAATATTATAATTGATAATTGTCCAACTATTTCAGACAAAATAATGAAAAAATATGATAAAAAATTCATTGTTCAATCAACAAACAAAGCTGATTCCAATATTTCTCATAATCATGCAAACTCTTTTTGGATTTATTAAATGGAATAACAAATTTCACATTCCAATTATTAAACAATTTGTTAATAATATATTTGATTGATATCAATCGTTTACGTTTTTGATTTATTTGTGGCAATATATTGTTTATCTTATCAAATATTTTTAAAACATTATTAAAAACAAATGATGGAATGGGTTTTTTATTAGAAAGGCTGATTTCATTAAGAACATTAATAATATGATATTTACGGATATAACATGATTTTTTCCTTATCTTATACATATTTTCATAAAAATCTATCATTTGATCAGTTATCAGTTATTTCTTGTCCACAACAATGTGTTTTTTATTGCTTATTTCTTGTATCCCTTGTATACCCTGTGGGGTAACCCTTCATCCGTAAATAGCGGTCAAAGCTGGATACAAGCACCCGTAATGTTGCTGGTTCATATTCTTCTCCGTCCTTTTTTTTCACCGCCAGAATGAATGCGTACAGTATTTGGTCGAGCTCTCTCGGTTCAATGTTTTCGAATTATTCGTCGTCTTTCATTCTAATAAATTCTTTGAGTAAGTAGACATCTCTTCTGGTTTTACTCGACGTGTGTTTGTTTGCTTGCTCCTCGATAAAAGCCTCTAAAGTTGTTTCACGTGTTGATGCCATGTTTTGCGAAAAACACAAACATGTTTTCTCAACCGGCGCGCCTCGGAACCCATTTGAGTGTTATCTTCTGATTGGCTAATGGGTGATT
>NC_090869.1:45502733-45510233 GCF_036669935.1 Montipora foliosa
ACCACCCGTCCTGATCGAGTAACCACTTGGTCTGGTCTAGACTCAACGCGGCCGGGCATGACAGTTTTGGTAATCACTTGATCTGGACTGTGAACACAGTTGTCACCTTCTAAATCACTATCATTATTAACAACAGGTGAAGGGATAACACCAGACTTGCGAGAAACCTCATTGTCTACCTCAGACTGAACTTGCGATCTAGTTATGGGAATGACAGGTTCCCTCTGAAAATCTAATGGTGGATTATACTCTACCATTTGTGGCGACACCATTTCCTTATTATGGGCACTCATTCCTCGGGCATCATCGGGTATCAAGTTATTAGCATGCACAAAACGACGATTATTACCTGGAATTTGAACTAGATAAGTTTCTGGTCCTTTCACAGCAACAATTGTACCCGGTATCCATCTCTCCCTTCCCCCTTGGTGTTTTTAACCCTGACTGGCTGGTACAGATCAAACATTCGCCCCTTCGGGTTAAGCCCATCTTTGTACAATTTTGGTGCAAGGTGTTTCTTTTCTACATGCCTTTGTAAACTGGGCTTTACCAAGGAGAGGTGTGTTCTGGGTTCCCACTTCAAAAACATTTTTGCAGGAATCTTATCCGTTGTGGTGTGGGGAGTGGTTCGGTTGCGGAACAGGACATCAGCCACCTTGTGCTGCACTGTCCCCTTATCAGGACAAGACTGATACATGTGTTTAAAGGTCTGAACACGTCTCTCAGCCAAATCATTAGTGGAGGAGATCTTAAGGCCTCTATCATGGGTAGCATTTGCAGTAGTGCTGTTCATAGGAAAGACTTCACTTCCATCCATTTAGAAGAAGAAATTGTTGACCCTTGACCTCAGCATAATCAATGTGAATTCTTTGCCAAGGTTCAGTCGACCAAGGCCACAGGAATAAGGGAACTGTCTTGGAGGCTTGATGTGCCTTGGTACAAACGTTACAAATCCTTACTTTGTCCTCTATATCAAGGTCAATTCCAGGCCACCACACAAAAGACCTGGCAAGTGCCTTCATACGGCACATCCCTGGATGGCACTTATGTCGCTCTTCCAACAAGTTACTTTGGAATTTGAATGGTATGATGACCCGTCTGCCCCATTAAAGACATCCATTTTCCAAAGCCAATTCATCTCTGCGAACTCAAAACGGTTTAAACTCTGGACTAGGGCAACTACCTGGCCAACGTGAGGATGTATATTCATACACTTTTGTAAGTAGGCTATCCGTCTTTGTACCTTCACCTATCTCCGATGCAGTTATGGGCAATTTAACCGTCATAGATGCACACACATAGTGTTCATCTGGATCCAAATCCTCCTCATCTGAGATTGCACTGGAAATCGACTGACGAGGTCTGCATTAGCATTGTCAGCAGAATCTCTGAATACAATGTCAAAATCATACCCAGACAAAAGAACCGCCCAACGCTGCAACCAAGCTGCAGCCAAGGGGGAAATACTACAATCATAGACAAAAGTAGTTGGGAAGGTTATGTAAATGAACCACACCAGAGCTGTATTTCAACCTGCTTCTGTTAAAGATCAAAAGAAATAGTTTCACTTTCTCTTACGTAGCCCCCCTCCCCCCTATTCAATGTTGGAAGGTAAGTGAACAATTTTCCACTGAAACCATTCAGTTTTGCACAACATTGAAGGAGGGGGGAGGGGAGAGAAGCAATAAAGACTTCAAAAGTGCTAACCTTCCCAACAGTTTTGTCTAGGATTGTATGAGAGTAGGAAATCTGCTTTGAACGCTTATAACTCTCGTAGTATTTGACATGTGGCTTCCATTTGTTATTCTGGACACGTTCTTATAATGTACTTTCCAATGCATAAACAAAATCTCACAATACTGAAATTTGGTTAAAATCATCGTTTTATGATTTGGATTTCAGACTTGCGTGACGCTTCACAACGTAACTCCAAAATCCGTTCTGTTGGGGAAGTGTTTACTGAGAATGCCATAAGTGCCATAAGACATACATTTTTGTTGTTTGATGTTTCATATTCGTTAAAAGATAGCTTTCTTTTTGGAGGACGTTGGAAGAATGCCAAAAACTGTTTTATTTCGATCGATTTAGCAAGAAATGGTGCGAGCAGTGCGAGAGCACTTACATTACTCCCGACATCACTCCCAACATTACTCCATTTTCGAAGCCTAAAATAATGCCTTTACAGCACAGCTACAGATAAATTATTGAAACTGGAGTGTAAAGGGTTTCGAAGGAAATAGTAGTAGGACTTCGCATGATCCTATCAGCTTTATTTTAGGTAAACTGCAACATTACTCCATAAAGAGAGCTTAAACTGAAATAATGCATTTAATTAACCTTTGTGTATACATGGTTTCAATGGAGTAATGTTGAAAATAAGTAGATATAATAACTTTTGTCCATAATCAGAAATACAGTGTACGTATTCCAGTATGCTTTACATATAACTACGTTATTGTTGCAAAATATCACATTCATTGGGCATATATTTCGCATTTTCTTATGGAGTAATGTCATGGAGTAATGTTCACATACATGTTTACTGTTCCCAAAATAGGTCAATGATTGACAGGCCATCCTACTCACGCTACTGGTGCAAAAAAAGTAATCACTGTTAATTTACTTATTTAATGTGACTCTGTTTGAAATGCACACATGACGTTTTAAAAGGCGCTGTTCTCAACTTGGCAAAGTGCAACTGACGTCCGCCATTGTAAGAGTTTAGTCCGTGAACTCGTTTGACCTTTCAAGACCAGCTTTTTGGCTTTAATTAACTATCATTTAGTTCCCTCCCCTTTCTGTTCATTTACGAAGGAATTTTCATCATGTTATTTGCTCTACAATTTAATACCATTGAGACACTAATGCAACAGGACGTCCTAACACATGTATGAAGTTGAAAACTTGCCCTATTTTTAACCAGATCAACGCCTAAAATTCACGATAACATGGCAAAAAGCAGTTAAATGTTAATGCAAGCGCTAATTGTGTTTGTTTTTCAAAGGCACTGTAAACGCTAAGAAAAACGTCGTCTTTCCAATTGAAGACCACGCCCAGAATTTTCAGACAATCATAGACAAAAGTAGTTGGGAAGGTTATGTAAATGAACCACACCAGAGCTGTATTTCAACCTGCTTCTGTTAAAGCTCAAAAGAAATAGTTTCACTTTCTCTTACGTAGCCCCCCTCCCCCCTATTCAATGTTGGAAGGTAAGTGAACAATTTTCCACTGAAACCATTCAGTTTTGCACAACATTGAAGGAGGGGGGAGGGGAGAGAAGCAATAAAGACTTCAAAAGTGCTAACCTTCCCAACAGTTTTGTCTAGGATTGTAGATTTAGGACCAAAGATCCTAGTTAGGGGTTCACGGTCAATTATCAATGTAATTTTCGGCCATAGAGGTAAAGCTGAAATCTTTAACACCAAAAACTATTGCCAACCCCTCTTTTTCTATTTGGGCATAATTCTTTTCTGCATTGTTGAGTGTGCGAGAAGCGAAATCCATAGGCCGCTCAGTGCCGTCTTCCATGCGATGACTCAACAAAGCTCCAATCCCATATGGACTGGCATCTACACTCAGTATGAGAGGTTTTTGGGGTCATAATGGACCAAAACCTGTTCACTTGAAAGAATTTCTTTAGCCCATATAAAAGCCTGATCTGACAGCAAATGGGAAACAATTAACGCTGACAAACATTTACGCTCCAAACAACGATGATTCAAACTTCTTCACCTCCGTTTTTAGTCATTTGGCTGATTTCAAGTGCGACGAGATCATAATAGGTGGCGATTTCAATTTAGTATTAGATGTCGAAAAAGATAAAAAGGGTTGCCTTGCAAGAACTCATAAAAAATCATTGGAAGTTATCAATAGCGCCTCTGAAAGCCTAGATCTGATCGACGCCTGGAGAGTTTTAAATCCTGACTCTTCCAAATTTACATGGAGACAGAGGAAGCCTGAAATCCACTGTAGACTTCATTTCTTTCTAATTAATCAATGCACTTTCTGTAATATTATTAACGCAGAGATATTAGCAGGTTACAAAACATATAAAAGCCACTGCACATTCGTTGGTCCAAAGCTCATACAGTGGGTGCAATTTAGATGAAAAATCTTTGATGAACTTTGAGTAGTAATTCAACACTCCCAAAAATGACCTCAGCTGGGATACATCTTTAGGTCTATGTGCTAATCGAATTGCGTCTAGCTTGCTATTAACAGGACTGATTCCATGTTTACTCAATGTGTCCCATGTACTTCACTTAAGTTTGGAAGAACTGACACTTTTGGCCATTTAATCTAACATTGTGTTTTGCCAATCTAGCCAAGACCTGTTTGATAGCTTCCATGTGAGCAGTGACTCCAGCTGATTTTGCCACCAGAATGTCATCTACTCTGACCAACACACCTTTAATACCTGACAAGAGTGAATTCATGACCCTCTAAAACTGGGAAGTGGCAGTTTTCACACAGATTTTTTTTATTGCATTTTTTTAGCGCTCATATCATGAATGTTAATTGCCAAGTTTCCAAAAAAGTTTGATAATAGAACAATTTCAAGGGAATTACCTTAAATGGTCTTAATGACCCCCAACGTGAAAAAATTGCCTGGAACGCTGCAGTTCAATACCACCCAACTCAGTCCCTTCTGTTTTTGAGTAACACGTACCACAGGCAACCCAGTGTACGCTCATGGAGCGTCTAGTTCTCTCAAAAAACGTTCTTTTTCTTCCTCGATAACGTAACGTGGGCGTCCTGGACCATGGCATGTGGAAATAGTTGGGCTACTATATGCAGTTTCCCCAGTTAAATCTGGAGCACCATTTGTATGTCGTTGTAGTAGATCACTCAAGTTCCTTACATCAGTCAGAGTTATATTTATATTTTATATGATCAACAGTTGACCATATAAAAATTAGGTTGACCAAATAAAAAGTCACAGGTTCACCACATAAAAGGTTAGGTTGACCAAATAAAAGGTCAATAGTTGACCATACAAAAAGTCAGGTTGACTGCATAAAATTTCAAAGAGACCACTTTAACTTGACCATAGAAATAAATGAACAATATTGAAGAGTACGGCGCCCGATTACTCACCCCGCCCGACAAGGCTTAACTTCAGTGAGAAGCAGCTTCTACACTACGAACAATCGAATCACGCGGGGGTGTGCACATTTGTGACTGCGAAGAAAAAAAACGAAAAAACAAGCAATTGAATTTCTGACTCAGTGCCCTTACGGGCCCGAGTAACAAGACAAATTGGAGAGTATGCGGAAAATATTGCGTTGGTAGCGGCCCTGGCCTAGTCAGCTGCAAAAATTCCAGTTTGACCCCAGGTATATCAATGCATCTTCTTCCTACAAAGGAGGATTGAAGAACGAAATAGACGAAATTTGTCGAAAAATACCGGCCCGGTTTCAAACCTAACCGCAAACCTACGAAAACTTTTATACGGTGCTGTGTTTTGCACGAAGGGTCGATCTAGCTGATATTTCTGGCGTCTGAAAATTTATGAAACGAACTTTCTTAATCACAGACCTAGCAAAAAGAAAGGAAGATCAACCAGCGACTGAAAAAGATCGAGAGCGAAGGAAGGTGCAGTGTGAATTGATATGCTCGCACGGGTGAGCCGATGCTCTCGATCGACCACTTCGTTCTATGCCATATATCAGATGGTTCCACTGCTACAATGACGATGAATAACGACTTCCTCAATGTTTTTTGGAACTCGGATATCAACTGAAATGCATTTAGGGCGTTCAGTGAATATAAATTGACTGACAAACCAAGTCCCAAGCATGCCTACAGATCGTTTTCGCTGACACGCTATGAAAATTAAATTCGAAGCCGTACAGTGGAAAAGGCCAAGAACGTGAAATGTTGTAAGAGACGAATGCATAAACAACCTCACCAAGTCTACTTACTTTTCACTTGCGAGACAGTACACATGGGTTTTAAACACCTAATATACTTGAAACGTTCAAACTGCGGAGAATCATAACGAGAAACATTTATACATTTCCAATCAAAACAGATTTCATTGCTTGGTGTCACGCAAGTGACAATAAGGAATTCGGAATGCTGTATTTCAAAACCAAAAACGTTAAAGAACCGGTAACTTGTAAAAAGATTAATTTCTAGGTCATCTTCATCTGTAGATAAAAATCCGGAAGACCTCACGGTTTTGATTTTAGAATATGCGAAAACCGTCTAGTCATCGAAGGTTCGAATTCTATAAAACGCCTTCCAAATAATATTCACCTCGCATGTAGCGCTATTAAAGAAATCTTTTAAGACTTATTTTTTAAGCTAGAGTTTTAGATTTGCATTACGATCTTATCGGTATTTTGTATTTTCTTTATGTAGTTTTTATTCATTCATTCATTTATTCATTATTTATTTATTATTATTATTATTATTATTTTATTTTAGTATTGTTATTGTAATTATCTATTGTCAATATTAGTTTTCTTGGATTGTAAAGCACCTTTGATCATTCTATAAATGTAATATTGTAATTATCTATTGCAAATAGCATCTTTATTGTAATTATCTATTGTAAATATCAGTTTTCTTGGATTGTAAAGCGCCTTTGATCATTCTATAAATGTAATATTGTAATTATCTATTGCAAATAGCATCTTTATTGTAATTATCTATTGTAAATATTGGTTTTCTTGGATTGTAAAGCGCCTTTGATCATTCTATAAATGTTAAAGGGCGCTTATAAGTAAATAAATAATTATTATTATATTATTATTATATTATTAATAATGAAATGTACACAAATTAACTCAGGTCCTCAGAGAGATCCTTAAGCCCACAGAGGAGCAGAGCTGTAATCTGGATACCGAAAACTGTCCACGCACCGGTGGCTCATTTGGTTGAGCATTGGGCTATCACGCGGGCTGTCACGCGGGAAGCCGCGGGTTCGAGTCCCGGCAGGATCACCATTTAGTATCTTAAAATAACTGACACTCCCCTGCTAAGTAGTGTCTTTGTGGGTAGAGTCATCTGGGCGTAGTTTTGGTAGGTCTCACGTGGATCCGGTGGACACAGTAGAATATTTAATTTACCTGCAATGGTGTCGAACGTCATTCTAACGCGAATGGCATTTTAGTGGATCTTTAAACAAAATACACCCTTATGGGAAAAGAAAAAGTTTTTTTATGAAGCTAGAAATATTTCTTTAAGTTCCTGGTTAATTTGGATTTATTGCTACCACTTACTAGTTAACACTCATTAAAACGAATATTTTTCGACAACATTATTACATCGCTTTGATCTAACTCAGAAACATTCAGATAAAAGGGAAAGGAAAGGAACTTCATTTAAGTGTCAAGTCGTTCTAGCGCTGGAGCGCTAATTGGGGACACTGTAAACTGAAATTAATAATTAACGCAAATCAAGTCAAATGTTGGTTTTTGAAGAGAGGGGAAAACCGGTTGGTGCAGAGTAGAGAACCAGCAAACTCAATCCACATATGACACCGAGTCTGGA
>NC_090869.1:45522733-45525233 GCF_036669935.1 Montipora foliosa
GTAACTCCTCAATGATAGCCCAAAGATATATTTATCTATTTGCCCTCGGGAAAGCAAAGACCGGCTTTTGCTTAAATACCAAAGTGCTGTCATGCATCTGAAAGCCGGACATTGAGACTGGAACAAAGGTAAAGTTTTCAGCCTTGATCACGCAAATTAATGCCATATTACTGTAATATTAAGCACCTGACCAACACTAAAAATTGGATGAAACGTCTCCTACAGAAATTATGCAACCTTAGTGCCTCAAAATGCCTCAAATGATTACGTCATCTCCGTGCGATTTTCCCTATCAACAATATAATTTTTGAACATAGACTTCACAGCTTATATAAAGGAGTCTGTACCTGAAACAAGCATGGCATTTCAAAACATAGCTCCGTGCTTCCCTGATCAACATACCATCAAGTGAAATAACGTGGAGACCCATCTGAATCAACACATTCTAAAAACCAAAAATAAAAAGTCGTAAAAAGAAACACATTTTTAAAAACATTACCATATTGAAATGAAATTCTTCCCCAGACACCGACCAGTTGCACTGGCGGCCACGACTGTTACTACTACACTACAAGGGAAAAATAAATACCGCCCTTCTCTCTTGTTACTTCAGTGATCCCACGATTCGCTATGCTAAACCCAAAACACATCATCAGAGATAGCGAAATGGAAAAACCTCGGGCATAAAGCTACACAATAAAAATACGCTGAAATGCGTGCATGGAGATACTGTTTTACAGCTTGAATTGGAGATTTAGAATCACGCATCATATGAGGAATTACAAGCAGTTAATACACTCTGGTCTAGCGACGGAAGGCCTTGTGAAGGTCGAAGTATACGGTACAGTTATCCCATCTAGTATCTCCATAAGGAACTACGTGAAGCGTGCAGCCGACAAAAACGACTTGAGTGAAGAGACCTTACATGGCAAAAAACACCACCCATGCCCCAAATCTGGTTGTCTACCAAAGAAAGAACTGTAGTCCAGACCTCCCTTCTATTTTGAAAATGTTCACGAGTTAAGAGGAATGAATGCTCAGCTCACGGAAGAAGGCCTTCTGTTAATCACTGCACCGACACATTTGATGAGGAATGGTTGAAAGATATGAATGATGTATTTTCTGAAGAAATGAACACAGATACCATTTGGGCTTTCCTCCGCATGAAGCAAGCAACCATAATGGAGAACGGCATTGCCTCACAGGAAGGACAGCCAATACCAAGCTGTGCTGGATTTAATCCCGAACTTCCCCTTGCAAGCAAGCCTGAGATTGGGTACTGTCCGATGATCGAAGGCTGTTACACTGGTACACTGTTATGAAACATGCGCAGAAGATCAGTGCTACCCTAAGGCAGAACTATTCCGTTATCACGTTTGACCTTGCTATATACATTTACGTCAAAGCAAAAGCAAATCCAGATGAAGTTCCCAAATGAATTTTTGGATACAGTCGTACATCTTAGAGTATTCCGCATAGCTCTAAATTTCCTGTCATTACTGGGGAAAAAAATCGTGATTCTGCTGTGGTCCACGCGGCTGGCACGACCTCTACGTTTGTGAAGCGAAAGTCATACAACAGAGGAATCCGTGCTCTTCTGGGTGTGTAAATATACAAATAAAATAACGAATTCACTTTTTGGGCCTGGCTCGAGGGTGGACCGCGAAACGACACAACTCTCAAAAAACATGCCTTTGGCCTAAAATGGCACGTGCATTTCACGTAACAGGATCTTGATCTCGATCTTGGGTTGACATAGTGGTGATTGCACTGACGTTTCTAATCAAGCTCGGACCATATGTGGGCTAAGTTTGTTGTGGGTTCATTCTCTGCTCCGAGAGGTTTTCTTCGGGTTCTTCCGTTTTTCCCTCTCCTCAAAAACAATTCTAAATTCCACTTCGATCGGATGCACGACCTCCTTGAAAACCACCTTGGGTGAGTGGAGCTTCCAGCGAGAAAATCGTGATTATTTATAGCGGAGCTCCGCGCGCGGAGCACCATAGTTAAGAAAATATCGTAACACATCGATGCGAGAAATTTTGGTTTTATAGCCATGACGTCATCAACTGTCCGTACGTCCGTCCGTACACCCCTCCATGTATGCCAATGTGACCAGTATCATGCTAATCTGCAGCATACATCTTTAATATTGAACATCCATCTTTTGATCAAGCTCACCGAGATCAGGTGTTTTTTTTAAGTTGACCGCTGACCAGGTACTGGTTTTCGATTGGATTGCAGGCTCAACCCAGGTTAACTCACCTAAACATAAGCGAGGCTTCATTTTTCGCACGCTTTCTGTGTGTGGCTCGACGCGGCAACACGGCGGTACTACGTCAACTATACCTCTTACACAGTCAACGCTTTTCGTGTTCAGCTGGAAAACGGTTTGGAAAATGTTTTATTTCTGCATTTTTCGCTGGTTTCAATCCAGTTTGACATATCATGATATTTGTGGTCCACACTGGTGGCTACGCAGTTACTCAAGTCAAGCATCGGA
>NC_090869.1:45535233-45550233 GCF_036669935.1 Montipora foliosa
TGCCTATACGGGGAGGCTCCACCTGAAACGGGTACTTTTTTCAGGCTTGAGGTATGAAAGGGTAGGGATTTCACTAGCTGAGGTATATAACAGGGTAGGGAAATCTGTCATTGGAGTCTGTGAAAATGGATGCAAAGTTCTATAAAAACAAGGTATGTGTAAGGGGGTAGCATTTGTCAATAAAAGGTATACTGGAGGGTATATAAAAGGGTAAGGCATTGGACCTCGGGGTGCAGCCTTCCCATATAAAAATTTGTTAATTACCCCCCTTATTGGGGAATAAAGTAAGAGATGTTTGTTCATTTTTGTCAAACTAAAAAGTGTTACATGAATAGCTCAGTCAGACAATAATCTTTTTATCCCACCAAAATTTTGCAGAAGCATTTGTAAATGAATTTCTTTTACTTAATTCATTTTCATTGTTTTTTTTTTCAGAGTTGTTAATCATTATTAAGGAAAGATATTTTAAGGGTGGGAAACCTGTTAACTTAACAGTGGCTCTGAATGCAGGCGACTTTAAAACATGTGGAAAAGCAATGGGGATGTCCATATTGCAAGGTGGCCCAGCACCCAACTTCATGTCACCAGCCTCTTTCTCCATCAGAAAACCAGGATGCCTTGCTAAGAACAACTTCTGAAAGGGTAAATTAGCATCCTTGTATACTCTAAGAATGATATTATTTTTAAAAGTACAATTTTAATTAACAATAAAATTGTTTTATTTATTGCATTGTACTTTTAACACATCCACACCTGAACTTCGCAAATAAAAGTGCTTCAGTAAGGTAAAGGCCAGAAAATTTAACAATACCTTTTCCGCAGGAAAGAAACTTTATCAAGCCGACATTACAAGCACATGCATAAAAAAGTAATTGTAATCCTTAAGGGCACAGAAGTACACCAATTGCTTTGTAACTTTAGACAGAACATTGCAAGGAGAAATGTGTTTTACTTCCTTTTTGAACTTCTTTTAAGGTGATTCCCGGGTAAAAGAACCCGTCATAGATTTCCGATGAAACTTGGTATGATGACATTACAGTACAAGGAGATGTTAAAAAGGTAATAAAAAGAGGGGGTCACCGTGCTTGTTTTCATGCCACGATGCTGACAAATATGGTTATTTAGGTGACTTTTGGTTATCTCAGTGCACAACAAACAAGATCGATTATTTTTCAATGCGGCGTGCTATATCACACAGAGTTCGACTTTCTTTGATTGCTTATTCATCTACGTCCCAGAAAAAATGGCTTCAGATACCCTGCATTATTAATTGATATTTTTATCCTTTAAAGGAAACATAATTTGGACTTGCTCTGCTGGGCCCGTTACGTCTCTATCTGTAGCATTTATTTCATTTGCCAAAAAAGTAGCTATAGATTTCTGCCAAATTTTTTCTCAGTTATTGCGGATATTGTTCTCATTGAATTTATAAAATAAAAAGTGGGGGTCACCGTGCTCGTTTAAGAGAAAAGGAGCTTTTATCTCGCTATCGAGCTTAGTTTGAGGGAAATCCCTTATGTTTTGTACGCGCGCGCGCTCATGTGCGCGTGCTGATGACGCAAAAGTCGTGCGCAGTAGGAATGCGCAATGCTAAACTAGGGAATCACCTTAAAAGAAAAAAATTCTCAATTTGCCTAAATTTTACAACCAAAAAGATTTGTTTTCAGCTATCAAAGGCCACAACAGATGAGCAATTGAGAGCTGAACTGACATGTGATGAGGTGCTTGATGTGCTGGAAAAAGTGGGATATTCAGGCATTCCACAAAAGGAGACTGTTGCTGGAATTCAACCTGTTATACAGTAATGATCTTAGTTGTACTTCACTAGTAATAGACATGTGTTTCATTTACCTGACTTGTGCATAAAAACACTACTTTTCACTAAGCTTCTTAAAAAAGGAGACACTAATACTCTTAAATCACAATAATCTTAGGTCAATTTGCATGGAGTATTTATGTGTGGATGTTGTTGACGTTTTGCTGCGTGTAAATGCTTGCTATTTTGAAACCCTAATTTGAATGTACTATATTTAATTTGCAGGTAAATATTTTTAGTTTGCATGTGCAATTTTTAATTTGCATGTACTATATTTAATTTGCAGGAAATATATTTAGTTTGCATGTACTCTTTTTAATTTGCAGCAACATTTTTAATTTGCATGTGTGACCCTTCTGGGCCACCGTAGATAACTTTAAGCATACATGTCAATATTCACGAAACGAAATATAAATACATTTACATGTAGCATTTATGTGTGGATGTTGTTGACGTTTTGCTGTGTGTAAATGGATGCTATTTTGAAACCTGGTCCTCTGATTCTTTTCGCGCTTATGATAACGCAATCGGCGAAAAATAATTCCCTCCAAGCAATACAGTGTAGACTGACCGAATCACATTTTAACAACAGCAAAGTAAAACTTATAATAAAGCTGAACTACTGTAAACTAGACCCTCCGTGAGGGTACACTGGGTTGCCTGTGGTACGTGCACCGTTCCAGACAATTTCTTCAAATTGGGGGGTCATTAAGACCATTTAAGGGGTCACCCAGAAGTCATACCAGCAGAGGCTCTTTGGCTCACAGGTTCTCACACGTTCGTACGAGGAAAAAAATCTGTCCTTGCGTAATATGTAGCTCTTACAGTGCACGATATTGTTTTGGTATTGTCTATCATTGTAGTGCCATGGTAGAAGCTTTGGGTAAATAGCCTGAGAAGACATGTGGTTACTAGCAAAGTACTGAACCCAGAAAGATTGAAGAAAATAAATGGGAAGTGAGAAACATTGGCTTCTGGGCTGACATGTTGATAAACTTCTTTTCACCACAAGTTTAAATTAAGCGTGCCCTCTGAGCATCTGACAGTTTTGTAATACTAACGTTTACTAAAGTTAAGCCCTCTCCGGCGGGATTACTGTCTGGATGGGTGACCAAAAACATATACCCCTTCGTAAAACAGAAGCATTGGACCGAAAATACTATTAACGCTAACAAATGCGAACTTAGCAAGGTACGGATTTTGTTAGCTTGCTTTATGCAAAAAAAAATATTGATGCAAAAGTAAATAAATATTGATACACAGTTTTTAGAAAGAGCAGAAGGAAGTTTCCAGGACGGTTGCTCGAGAATAACATATTTACGACACGAAAACAACATTAATTTTGAACCGTGGATATAGAATATAAACAGCTACCATTTTATTTTGCCGTGACAGTTGTGGGCCACCGTACAGTTACGATCAGCGACAAACATTTTGGGAGATTTTGCTACGTTCAATTTTGTTATTGTACGTTTTGGCTGCACAAGTAAATCGCAAAATCGAAAGTGACATCACCGGAATTCAGCGGGCGCCGTGATTACTAGTAAGTTACCGAGGCATGTTTACTTGCCAAATAGTGAAGCATCTGTGTCAAATGCAAGATACCGGGTTTTCGTAAGTTTCTTTTTCTGTCAAGTGTTATAAAGTTTGACAATAAATGAGCGAATTCAAAACAAGTGGGCAGTTCAAAAAGGCAAACAAAAAATCGGGTATGATACTAAAATAGATAGGCGACGCGCTCATTCACAGGCGGTGAGCAGTGAAACTGAAACGGTACACGAAATGAAACAAATGCAAACATGCGTTGAGCCAGCCAAACGTGGTGATATTCAGAAGACAACCACATATGTGCCCTCGGATTTTTAGAGTAGCTTGGTGTAGCTAATATCTCCGAGCATTTACCCTCCCAACCATGATACACCATAGTAGACAGACCACAACACCGGGAACTACATGCCCTACTCTTTCAAACCAAGTCTTGATTATTCAACCATAGTGGACACTTGTCGCGAAAATGTTGAAACGAAAAGCTGAATAAAGTCTTCGGAAACCAGGAGGGCAATTAGACATGCAACATTTTCTTCGAGAAAAAGCCACGACAAATTGATGTACAACAGTGAATATTCTGCCCTCTTTTACACAAAACTCTGCGTGTAAAATTTTACACGCACTGTGAAGAATTTGCGTGTAATCATTCTCACATAGTTTCATGTATTTTTTCACTCGCGCGTAACGCGCGCGTGATTTGCGCGAAATATGGCGGACATAATACGCACGTGTAATGCTGCTATTCCTGCGGCCAGTACAATGGCGTTAAAACGGTTGAAACAAAACCCACCTTTTCAACATAGAATCCAGGAACCACCTTTCCATTGAAACCCTGAGAGATGCCAACCTTCAGAGAGAGATCTCAAAATGTTGATAAAAAATAAATGACAGTAAATTATAATTATATACTTAATGACCACTCCCTGTAGGAGCTTTTCAGGGCCAATGAAACTGCTGCTTCAGCAGCTGTCATTCTCGAGGTCACAACATCTGACCAGAACTCAGAAGTATATTCAGGTGAAGCTACGATCCTCGCAGTTATGAACGCAATTTTTAGCAACTACGTAGAGAAGCCTGAAAAATTCAGGACTTCGACGGGGTTTGAACTGGTGACCTTTCGATGCTGGTGGGAAAAGAATAGTGAAAATTAAATATCCAGACAGACTCCATACATGCCAAACTTTTTGTTTAATTTCCATTGTTCCTTTCTTTCACTATACAGGCTCCTTATCAACTATTGTTCTTCTACTACATTTATTTATTGCAATTTTCAATAATTTTGACTTGATAATGACGTTTAGCCACATGTAACATAAAAACGTTGTCGTTTTTTAACAAACCTGAAATTCGTCCAATTAGATTGCTACGATAAGCAATGCGACATGACATGACAAAAAACAAACGGTCGAAAAGCCTGTCGGTTGAAGGTGGGCCTTTAACTGTAAATTGAAGTTTGATCAACCCCTTCACACCTTAAGTGCCCCCCCCTCCCCAATCAGCAAGCAAAATTATCGTCTGGCATTAGCCAGAGTAAAATCTTCATGTGTAAAATCTACATGTGTAAGACATAGTTTTAGATTGGACCTATATGTTGTTAACCCATTCACATGTAAAGCCCCCCTTCCCCCCCCCCCCCCCCCACCTTCGGCAAGTAAAATTGTCTGGCATTAGTTAGTCTCATTCTCAGATGGGGAAGACTCAGTTTATAAGTCACTGGTCGGGAAAAAGGGAATCACATGCCCACCCATGCAGAAATCTATTTCTCTTGGGATGTCAGGTGCTTTTCTCTTCCAATGCCAACCTCAAGTCTGAATATGTGATTCCCTTACCCAACCACAACCAATGCCTCGTAGAATCTTAATCAAACTTTACACTATTGGCAAGTCTCATTTAATTTTTCAATTACAATCTAGAACATGCAGCTGACCTGTTTAGATGGTGTAGTCCTTATGTGATCTGTTCCACAGTTTTCCTTCTCCAGCTGATAAGTAAGTGCTAGAATTCTCAAATCCACAGCAGAAAGAGTTTTGAAATCTCCAGTAAGTTTGGAAAATTCAGTCACTGCGAATCACAAAAATAACAATGATACATGTACCAGAGATGTATCCAGAGTGCATCATTGCATTCTGGGATGCACTTGTTTTTCTTTGTACACACAGAATATAGAACAAAAGGTCCAATTGGATGCAGAAAAAAAAAAACGAATGTTTATGCAAATTACAAATGCCATTTCTCCCTATGGAGAAATGATTGAGTTCCTCAAATTTCAAGGTAAGCTGTTATTTTTTTTTTGGACTTTTTAGTCGAATGATTTCATTTTGCCAACAATTTATATGTCCAGCTTGAGGAGTTTGAAATCCCATGTGTTGCGTGACGTTATCTGGGCTGTTTTTTATGTGAGACAATTGGCGACACTTTCGATTTGCCAATGATACTTCAACATTTCAGTCAAAGTTCAGTTTGTTGCACACTTTCCAAGCGAATTTCAAGCTTTTGTTTGTTTATCATGAGTGAAATGACACATAACCCATCGGTGAAGTATGTAAAATTCTTATTTTGGGTGACCCTGTTGATATTAATTCCGGGCGCTCATGTGTCATCGTTTCAGTTCTTGTTTTGCACATAACTTGCTGTTTTGCAAATTATAAAACTTTTTCAGAGTTAGTGTTGAAAATAACGTGTTTGACACAAAACTTAAATGTAAATTCAATCCCTTGATTATTAACATTGGCCACAGCACGTCTTTTCTATGGATAACAGGTAACAGGTAATGGGTAACCCCTTACCTGTTACCCGTAGAAAAGACCTGCCGCATTGTTGATTCGTTTACGATTACCGTTATGATTTGATTTAGCGCCTGGTGCCCTCATTTACATTTGACACCTCAAAGGAGGGCACTTATTCGAGACAGAGCGCTTGTTTATTTAATTTTTTGAGAAACAACCAAATGTTCAAAACAAAACTTTAATAAATATTAAAAATTACTAACAATAACAGAAACTGTAACAGTAACAAATTGTAGAAAGTTTGGTTACTTTTAAAGTGCCCCTGTGATAAAAAAAAACCACTTCCTTTTTTCCTTCAGATTTTGAAAGTGTGTTTGCTTAACACCTGACTGGCAAAATTTTATCCAAAGGCCGTTTACTTTGAGTGTAAGGATTTCATGGTCCGCCATTACTCACCTTCAAAACTGACCGATTGGACCTCAGACGGTTGGATCCAGGGAAAAGTGACGTCAGAGGCTCACTAGCTTAAAATTTCAGTGTGTGAACGCAGCTTATTATATATGCAAAGCGTGAGTTTAAAAGTCTGAAAGCCCAAAACCCCCGTGGTGCATGTTAATTCTGCCGCGTACACATGTATTGCATTCTTAAACTAGTGAGCCTTTGACGTCATTTTCTCCTCGATCCAGCTCTCTCAAGAACATAATGTTAGTAATGGCGGACCATTAAATAGGAAAATTACAGTTAAAATAAAGAGGAGTCTTTTTGAAATCAAGGCTGAAAACGTGGGTAACATAGTTTTGAAATCCAAAGAAAAATATTGATTTTTTGGTCACAGGGGCACTTCAAAAGAATTGTTCATTTTAGCAGAAACAAATATCATATGAATGGTACGGTGAATGTTAATGAGTTATCTATTCGACGCCGATGACTTCCGTGTCACCTGCATCAATTATCAAGCTATCTGGTACAGCATCCTCAATGTTGGATTCTGTGATCACGTTGCAAGGATCCTTGTCACATGAATCGCTCATGGCTTGTTGAACAACCTTGAGCCATCCTTTGCAACGGTTAGTGCACAGCTCTTGAATGAATTGATAATTATTCTTTTGTCCAAGCCATCCCATGCCACAAGGATACACTAACTATCTGTCTCCGGAGTGGAGCACGCAAGTTTCCCGCTGCAGTGAAAAAGTGGGCTTCACCAGCCATAC
Organism: Montipora foliosa; assembly: GCF_036669935.1. NCBI lineage: Eukaryota > Metazoa > Cnidaria > Anthozoa > Scleractinia > Acroporidae > Montipora > Montipora foliosa. The sequence continues at coordinate 45,542,535 of NC_090869.1, forward strand.
ATTTCTCTGCTCTATAAGGCTTATTCCAAACCACGTCGTGTGCTTGAATGTAATTCGTTCAACCCCCTGGATGATTAAAGGATCTATCTTTGACATGCCTAGTTCACACTAAAGCCCGCCATGAGAACAAACTACAGGTCAAAGTGACTGGATCAAGGAGAATGGAAAACGGAATTGTTGTTGTTGGCCAGAATGACCAGCAGAGGGCACTAAATCGAATCATTACGGTACTCTTTTGTTTGTATAATTTATTAAACCTCAAGTGTGACTTGCTAAAATAAATTAAGCTCTTTTGCGAAAAATTGAAATTCAGTTTTGTTTTGCTTTTAGCTGTGGAAGCCTACATAATTATGTAGATCATACATTGTATCAACTGGAGCACACAGTTAGGCAGTGGAGGCAGTGTGGCCCAGTGGTTAGGGCGCTTGCCTTGAAATCTGGAGATGCCGGGTTCAAGACCGGCTCTAACCACTCGTTGAATTTGATCCTGGTCGTCCCTGGTTCAACTTCCCAGCTGCACTTGTAAATAGCCAACCGGTTTGCCTCCCGCCAGTTGGGATTCTTAACCGTTGTTGTTTCGTTCATTGTTTCATTGGCCCTGAAAAGCCCCCATAGGGAGCGGTCAATTAAGTATGTATTGTATTGTATTGTACAGTTCCTAAAGACGTTTTCAAATGTGATTTATGGAGCTTTGACATGCCCATACATGTACATACATGTATCAAGTTTGATCAATGAATCAACAGGCACACCAGTTTCAAAGAAATTGAGGGGAGGATAAGACTTCATTTCTGTGTAATTTAGAAATCTGAAAGGGTACTGCAGTAGCAATAATTAAGAAGAAACAGATCGAATATTAAATAATTATTCTTGAATATTAATTAGCTGGACCCCCAAAATTTTGCAATGGACCCCCAATTTTTTTCAAGAAGAGGTCCATAGGACCCCCAAATTTTAAAACTTGGATACTGTATTTACCCTTTTTTCCAATAAAACAGCTCCGAAATTGAGATGCGTATTATACACGTATAAATTAAGCTCTTTTGCGAAAAATTGAGATTCAGTTTTGTTTTGCTTTTAGCTGTGGAAGCCTACATAATTATGTAGATCATACATTGTATCAACTGGAGCACACAGTTAGGCAGTGGAGGCAGTGTGGCCCAGTGGTTAGGGCGCTTGCCTTGAAATCCGGAGATGCCGGGTTCAAGACCGGCTCTAACCACTCGTTGAATTTGATCCTGGTAGTCCCTGGTTCAACTTCCCAGCTGCACTTGTAAATAGCCAACCGGTTTGCCTCCCGCCAGTTGGGATTCTTAACCGTTGTTGTTTCGTTCATTGTTTCATTGGCCCTGAAAAGCCCCCATAGGGAGCGGTCAATTAAGTATGTATTGTATTGTATTGTACAGTTCCTAAAGACGTTTTCAAATGTGATTTATGGAGCTTTGACATGCCCATACATGTACATACATGTATCAAGTTTGATCAATGAATCAACAGGCACACCAGTTTCAAAGAAATTGAGGGGAGGATAAGACTTCATTTCTGTGTAATTTAGAAATCTGAAAGGGTACTGCAGTAGCAATAATTAAGAAGAAACAGATCGAATATTAAATAATTATTCTTGAATATTAATTAGCTGGAGCCCCAAAATTTTGCAATGGACCCCCAATTTTTTTCAAGAAGAGGTCCATAGGACCCCCAAATTTTAAAACTTGGATACTGTATTTACCCTTTTTTCCGATAAAACAGCTCCGAAATTGAGATGCGTATTATACACGGAATCCTTTATTTTAGACGTGCATCCCTCATTAGCATATAAACAAAGACACCTTGGTTTTTGATTGAAAAGTAAAAGGCTTAACCAAGAGTTGAAAATTTAGATCCACCAATAAATTAACCTGCCTGTTTAAACAACTCTGGTTTAAATGAACAACATAGCCTTCACTTTTGAGTGATTAATTGAAACATCAAAATGGCCACGAAACTCACCGGAGTTTACACTGCTGGTCTGATAAATTACGAATTGTTAATTCACTGAAGATCATCGATTTCACAGTTATATTATAAAACTTTGCAAAGAACACAACTACCCACTACATGTTATTGGAAATATAAACAAAATGCCACTGATCTTCGACATGCAGCCGAACCGAACCATCAACATTACACCGCAGAGAAGATTGTCACGACGGGAATTTTGATTGAGTCGCATTTTGTCAAGTATGGAGTAATAAACAACCTTGATGATACACAAGACGATCTTGTGGACGGCTATTAAGATGAATTTCTCAATGACGAATCTTGTGTAGGAGAACAGCTCGAGAGAACTGTTCAGTTGTGACTACGATTGAGACTTTGCATGAAGGTTTCAGTTTCTAAACAATTTACATAGGCTTATTTACTTTTACTGTTGTAAGTAGCGGAAAAGATTGTCTTATCCAGAAAATGGATTTTTCTCACGCTAGTTTTGCATAAACAATTTCTCTGTTTTCTACTTGAACATTTTTTTTTCAAAATGCAGTCCAAAATTGGGGTGTGCATTATACACAGGCACGTATTATACACAGGTAAATACGGTACATCTCTAGGCGCTTTCCTTTTGTCAGAACTGGCTGGGCAGACCTGTCATTTTGCAAAGAAAATGCTACAATTTTAAGGAACACTGGCATGCTAGTCCCTTGCATTCTTCTGGAGGAATATATATCGTCCTCCAAGGCTGTTAATTTGAAGGCGTTGTAGAGTTAATCCTTCCGAATGCCCCGTCTGGCCGGTCAGTTCTGTGAAATGGAAAGCACCCTCTGATGTATTGTACTGAAATAAATAAATATGGCTTGCATAAACGATTTACAACACAGGTGCCCCATGCTCAGTGTGAGCATGGCCGACACAAATATAACGATTTGTATGGGAATCCCGATAAAAAGCTCACGAAGATAATTATATAAAAAAATCTCAATTGAAAAGCCTAACCTTGTTGCCATTGTGGGTAGCTTTATTCCTGTGTGGTTATTTTCCAGATCCGACACAATTTGAGCCATTTTTCAATTTCTGGGTTGTCAACAGTTACAATAAAATCCCAAGACTGGAGACTAAATTCTCAGGAGCCACCAATTTGAGTCAAATAGTCCTGGATAAAATGTTCCCACGGTCACAATTCCACATCAGAATCAATTGACAAAGATTGAACTTTCATCTCAACCCGCCATCAACGCAATTCATGTACAGTAGCAGTCCTGAGAGCAATGTGAGGCAGTAATATTGCAACAAAACAGCTTTCGAAAGATGCGCTTTATAACAAAAGTCGCCAGGGCTTCAACCATTGATAACAAACTGAGCCTTACCAGGGTGGCAGACTGTAGTTTGTCAAATGCAAATTTCTTTATTCCCCTGGGTCTCCCGACATGACTGCATTGTCACAGTCTTGGTGTCCAATCAAAGTCACACCTCTTGGAGTCGACAAACTTCAAAAAAAGCGAAGCCGGAAAGCGTTGAAAGATGCAACAATGAAAGCCATAGTGAACAAACTTTTGCGCATTCATACCACTTTTATTAGTTAATAGGACTTCTTATTATATGGCTCTGTCTCAAGAGGACTGGGAACTACAAAATTCACGAATTTGATTGGCTAAAATCGATATTGACCGCGGTCTAGATTTTCCCATCTAGACCGGCATCTAGACCGGTAATGTTTTGCGGTGAAAAGATGCAAACTAAAATGCAAAAATATTGAGTATTTTTTTCTACCAATATTTATTTATGAAAGTGCCAAACAGCATGATGACAAAAGAGAGGATGACGAGCAAACTTTGACAGAATTAAGTTCAGCTCATCGCCGTTCGCAAGCAAAATGTCAGTGTGCAAAATGTTAATGTATAAACCAGTTACATTAAACGAATTAAATTGTTCTTGTTTGCCGTATAATAAACATCTTATTAACCGAGCTTAGTCAGTCTGTATGGGAGAATCTTGACCTCGGTCGTGTTTACAGACCTCACTGCGTTCGGTCTGTACTCACGACCTCGGTCAAGATTCTCCCATACAGACCTCCTGCTCGGTTAATAAGAGCTAAGTACGAACTAGGCTGTTCACAATCGTAGCTGTATTTATCAAGCCTTGAAGGAATTAATATTAATTACATGCATGCAAATAAAATTTGTTCCCGCAGTTTGTCAACCGAAATTTTTTTTCTTCCCCTGGGTCTCCCAACATGACTGTTTTCTCTCAGATGCTAATAATTAAATTTCACTGGCTTCAGTAAGTCCAGCCACAAAATATTAGAAGCATGATATCCTACAAGAACAAAATTTATTTGAATGTTAATTCCTTGAAAGCTTGAGTCAATGCAGTGGCGTTGGGAGATCCTGGGGAATAAATAAATTGTGGTTGACAAACTACAGTCTGCCACCCTGGTAAGGCTCAGTTTGTTATCAACAGTAAAAGCCATGGCCACTTTGGTGATAAAGCGCATCTTTTGAAAGCTGTTTTTTGCAATATTACTACCTGATGTTGCTCGCAGAACTGCTATTGCATTGATGGTGGATTGAGATGAAAGTTCAACCTTTGCCAATTGATTCTGATGTGGAATTGTGACCGTGGGAAAATTTTATCCAGGAATATTTGACTCAAATTGGTGACTCCTGAGAATTAATTTTAGTTTTGGGCCTTGGGATTTTATTACAACCGTTTACAACCCAGAGAGGCATTTTAATTGAGACTTTTTTGCCTTCATATAATTATCTTCTTAAGCTTGTCGGGATTCCCACACAAATCCTTTTATTTTTGTCGGTCAATTCCTCACACTGTAATGAGCTTGGGCGCCTGTGTTTACAAGGATAATTTTCTTTCTTCTACCTATTATCTGCACATCACGTTCATCAAACTCACTTTATTGAGTTCTTTAAGAGGACAGGACTTGGGAAATCCCAGGAATTAGTGGCTGGGTACACTGTACGTATTCGATATTTTAGAGTTTAGCCGATTGTTTAATATTCTAACATCAATGTTCCTGGTACCCCTTGGAGATCGAATTTATAGTGGGTGACATAATTGGCCGAAAAGTCCAATGAACGATACATCAAAGGAATATCTTTGTAAGCTTCCTTTGTCGCTTACCAGCTTGAAGTGCCTCAACAGACGGCTGTTTGAAGTGAAGACTGTAAGGTAAAACCGACAGACGTCGCCGAGTTTCCTTGTCCCTGATCTCGTTTACAACTTCCTCAACTGTGTATACATTCTCACACATATTATGCATCGGTGTGTTTTTTAGAAAGGCAGCTGAATCTGCCACAATAAACTGCACTTTACCATGCGTTTCCTTTGCCATGTTTCTATCCGACTCTCCATACCTACTTCATGTATCTCTTATTATAGTGTATTTAAATTATGGCGGAGCTCATGCGCGCGAAGCGCGCCAGCGGAGCACTATTGGTAAGATTTTTGGGTTATGACGTGACGTACGCCCGCCCGCCCGTCCGTCCGCCCTTACAGACTTTCGAGGTGGGGAGGCAGGAGAGCCTGTTCAGGCTGCCTGTTCGGGCAAGAGTGTTCGGGCAATAGCGCTTTGCACTAATGACGTCATGATGACGTCATGAAATTGTAGACCCCCAAGTGATTCAGACAAAAAACAAGGGAAATGAGGCATAATATTCGCTTCATTCTCTTCCGTTTTAAGCGACGTCGACGGCGTTCTTGACTCTGTTCTCGAAAGAGAACCAGAACAATACATAATTGACCATAATTGAGGGGCTAGAACGGTGTTAAGTGTAGGGGGTTGAAATTGACGGGCAAACGTGACGACCTTTTTAAAGGAGTGAGGGACTGTATAAGGTCATGTAAACAGTGGAAGTGACCACGCCCTTGATCCGAGCATCGATAATGTTCCTTGGTCTGCGGCGAAAATACAAAAAAAGGTTCGATGTTGGAAGGAAATGGTACCATAGTGCAAATTCTGTTCTCTATTCTACTCTGTCGATAGGCTGCCATGTTGGACTGAGTTTCGATGGGCCTACGCTACTCCTGCTGTTCATGGGTTTTTCTTTGCGATATACTTCGTAGTATGAGGGGCGTGTTAAATATTTCTCTTAGATGTGGGTAATTTTCTATCAGTTGCCATTTCCTGGTGAGCGGAGTGGTATTTTGTGACAAAAGTCAGAATTGTGGTACATGTGCGTTTTCATCTCCTAGTGCATGACCTCTTTTTGTTGGAGAATTTCAGTTCAGAGAGATGACTTTTAACACTGCTCTCTGAGTATCCTTTATTTTTATGGCGTATTTCAAAGTCTCGTTCGTTTTTCAAAACTAGAATGTGAAAAATTTGTTATTCGAAGCGGTACGCGACTTTCCCTTTTATGAACCTCCTTGTTACTCCTGGTGGACATCAGGAACTTCTGCTGTGGGGTCCTTTGTAGAGCACAAATATATATTTTTCACAGTTAAGAATTCCCGCGTTCAATCGATTAGCCAAGGCTTACGATGTCTTACAATGGTTTTGGCAGCGGCATGAAGACTTTATCTCCTGATTCCTCCAACTCTTTGCGGGAGGGATTTCGATAATTTATGGTTTTTATCTAGATACCGTGAGTCCGATTTACATCAACAGTGTTTAGTACTAACCATTTTACCTCCTTTTTAGAAACCAACTCCGCAGATTTATAAAGTTTTCTTCTTTTTTCCTTCAATATAGCTTACCTGGCCCTCATACATTTCCTTTCAGAAGATCGAAATGTTTGTCTGAGTCTACGTGAGGGGCTCATGTGACAGTCTATTTTTGGTAATAGTGCAAAGCGCTATTTTCCTTGGCGGGAAATCGCGTGACAGCGTTGCATTTGGCAACGCACGTTTTTCTGGCTGGAAATCGCAACAGTGACGAGCAACGGGGTGAAAGTCGATACGGAGAAAAGCGAAAGAGCATGAGACAAGAGGGGACAAAATTTGAGACATTTATTCAAAGAAAGCCTCGAGAGAAGCCGAGGAAGGAGAAGAGGAGAAAACTTTAATGAAAATCACCGTAAAGCTAGGAGCGAGAGACAAAACACTTATTTACTACGGTTAGCTTTCAGGTCATTGTTGAATTTTATGAATCGCCTATTAATTAGTTTTTTCTTGTTAATTCAATCTGTGATTTACTTGATTATCACCATCCTATCCTACCCAGCTATCCTTTTTGGTATATCGCACAAGACGATTTCCTTTCCGTTACGTCATTCACCGATTAGTGTGGTACACGTTTTTGGTCAGTCGTTCTTAGTCCGTCTCGAGTTAAAATAGCCCTTGGCAAAATCAGGATCGGACCGGACCGGACCGGACCGGACTGGATCGGATCGGATCGGATCGTATTTACAAAACACGGACCGGATCAATAACAAAATTCCTGCCAAAAGTAGACGGTCACCAGACAACGTGCTGAAGACAGGGGAAGTCGAACTCTGTGCCTTTCTCTCTTGTGTAGTCGTCTCCTCATCTATTGAGACTCGTCGAAATGTTTTTTTTTCCCAGAGTTGATTACAGATTCCGAAGCGGAAATATGAAAGATAAGATGTGACGAATTGACTGCGTGCGCGACGGTCTTCTTCTTCAAACATGAAAACTGACAACAAGTTTTTACTTTACCCCAGTCCCTGACAATTTCACAATAGCTTGATTTAACAACGGAAAGGGAGCGTCGGTTGACGAAAGGAGAGCCCTCCTTTCCCTTGGGCTT